>NC_090034.1:5274874-5577374 GCF_037176765.1 Anolis sagrei | reverse complement strand
GAGTCCACAGTGCTCTCTGGATGTAGGTGAACTACAACTCCCAAACTCAAGGTCAATGCCCACCAAACCCTTCCAGTATTTTCTGTTCATCATGGGAGTTCTGTGTCCCAATATTGGTTCAACTCCATCACTGGTGGAGTTCAGAATGCTCTTTAATTGTAGGTGAACTATAAATCCCAGCAATTCCAACTCCCAAATGACAAAATCCCTTGCTCATTGCTCTGGAGGCATGGGAGTTGTAGTTTTACGAGGTCTATAGTCTTCTCTGTCCAAGAGTTCTGGTGCCTCAACAAACTACCAATTCCTTAGCATTAGCATTGGCTCAAACTGCATTCATTCTGCAGTCTGTATGTACCGATTGTCCTGATCAAACCACTGCTCATCAATTTCCCGGCTGCTTTTGAAATGTCCCGATTTCTCTCACTTCTTCCAACTTTCCTCCTTCCTCCTTCCCCCAGTTGTGGTGATTCCCAAACATCAAATAAGTTCCTTTCCCAACAAACTTTGCTTTCTTCTTGTTGCTTTCCTAATGGCAAGAGGGCATTTGATTAAAGAGGAAAGGCAGCCTTTTTGGCTTTGTTTTGTTTCCTTGAACTGAAAATAAGTTCATTTCCCAGCGAACTCTGCTTCTTTCCTGTGGCTTCCCTCTCCTTATAGTGGGAGACCATACGATTAAAGAGGAAGGGCAGCCTTTTTGGCTTTGTTTTGCTTCCTTGCACTGAAAATAAGTTCCTTTCCCAATGAACTTTGCTTTCTTCCTGTGGCTTCCCTCTCCTTATAGAGAGAGGCCATTCAATTAAAGAGGAAAGGCGGACTTTTTGGCCTTGTTTTGCTTCCTTGCACTGAAAATAAGTTCCTTTCCCAACGAACTCTGCTTTCTTCCTGTTGCTTTCCTAATGGTGAGAGGGCATTCATTTAAAGGGGAAAGGCAGCCTTTTTGGCTTTGCTTTGCTTCCTTGCACTGAAAATAAGTTCCTTTCCTAACGAACTCTGCTTTCTTCCTGTGACTTCTCTCTCCTTATGGTGAAAGAGGGCATTCATTTAAAGGGGAAAGGCAACCTTTTTGGCTTTGCTTTGCTTCCTTGCACTGAAAATAAGTTCATTTCCCAGCGAACTCTGCTTCCTTCCTGTGGCTTCCCTCTCCTTATAGTGAGAGGCCATTCGATTAAAGAGGAAAGGTAACCTTTTTGGCTTTGTTTTGCTTCCTTGCACTGAAAATAAGTTCCTTTCCCAATGAACTCTTTCTTCCTGTAGCTTCCCTCTCTTTATAGTGAGAGGCCATTCAATTAAAGAGGAAAGGCAGCCTTTTTGGCTTTGTTTTGCTTCCTTGCACTGAAAATAAGTTCCTTTCACAATGAACTCTGCTTTCTTCCCGTGGCTTCTCTCTCCTTATAGAGAGAGGCCATTCAGTTAAAGAGGAAAGGCAGCCTTTTTGGCTTTGCTTTGCTTCCTTGCACTGAAAATAAGTTCCTTTCCCAACGAATTCTGCTTTCTTCCTGTGGCTTCTCTCTCCTTATGGTGAGAGAAGGCATTCATTTAAAGGGGAAAGTCAACATTTTTGGCTTTACTTCCATGCACTGAAAATAAAACTGACCTTGGGAGGCTTCTGAAATTGATAAAATGCAAATGAAAAAGTATTGGGTAAGTTTCGATTCTTAAGTTTTTGGCACAGGCCACGCCCTTGTGTAGGATATCACCTTGTAAATACCAATTTAATGAATTTGATATGACTTATGAGAACAAAAAAAGTAAAGGTAAAGGTTTCCTCTTGCCATTAAGTCTAGTTGTGTCCCATTCTGTGGAGTGGTGGTCATCTCAATTTCTAAGCCGAAGAGTCAGCATTGACCATAGATGCCTCCAAGGTCATGTGGCCAGCATGACTGCATGGAGCGCCGTTACTTTTCCAACGAAGCGGTACCTATTGATCTACTCACATTTGCATGTTTTCAAACTGCTAATTTGACAGAAGCTGGGCCTAACTGTGGGAGCTCACTCCACTTCCCGCATTCGACCGCAGACCTTTTGGTCAGCAAGCTCAGCAGCTCAGCGATTTAACCCGCTGTGCCACCTGGGGCTCAAAAATGCATACCCCTAATACCTACATCTCCCAGGGTTCTATCTATAGCTTTGAGCCGTGACCATCAAAGTGGCACCAAACTGGATTAATCCTACAATGTGAATGCATTCCTGGATCCATGGGTTGCCTTTTTGCATATCGAAGGTCCAGAGCTGTTATAGTTGTACATTGACTTCCAAGAGCAGCGAAGTCTCTTTGGAGTGGCAGCATTAATCTAATAACTGGGAGTAAACCCTGATTAGCAGATTAACCAACTGAAGTCTGGTAAAACGAGAGAGAGGATTAGATTTCTGTGCTATGCTGCTGCCGGGAGACCGGCTGGCTCTTTGCAAACCAGGAGAGACTGTTCTCTGGCTTTTATCATAAAGGCGGCTGTGTGCCTTGCATTGCAAAAATCAAAACGGGGCCTCGAGGCGATCCACATGTTGTTATGAGGAAAAACTCAGCCCGGTGACGTGAATGCATCAAGTAAATGGAGCGGATTTGCATATTTTTGTTATCTTCTCTATTTTTGTTAGGCTTCTCTCACACAGAGAGGCTTCTCTCACAGAGAGAGGCTTCTCTCACACAGAGAGGCTCCTCTCACAGAGAGAGGCTTCTCTCACACAGAGAGGCTTCTCTCACACAGAGAGGCTTCTCTCACAGAGAGAGGCTTCTCTCACACAGAGAGGCTTCTCTCACACAGAGAGGCTTCTCTCACACAGAGAGGCTTCTCTCACAGAGAGAGGCTTCTCTCACACAGAGAGGCTTCTCTCAAACAGAGAGGCTTCTCTCAAACAGAGAGGCTTTTCTCACACAGAGAGGCTTCTCTCACACAGAGAGGCTTCTCTCACACAGAGAGGCTTCTCTCACAGAGAGAGGCTTCTCTCACACAGAGAGGCTTCTCTCACACAGAGAGGCTTCTCTCACACAGAGAGGCTTCTCTCACACAGAGAGGCTTCTGTCACACAGAGAGGCTTCTCTCACACATAGAGGCTTTGTTCTTACTTGGTAGAATATATCTACCTTCTTGAAGACAGAGCTGGGAGGGAGGGGGACTCACGTTCTGAGCAGCAGGAATTATATTCTGACAACGTCTCTTTTCTGAAAAGTATCGTGGTCTTACCAAAGGTTTTGCAATAACGACTATTTTATTTTACCTTTGAAAACTTTTTTCTATCCCCCCCCCCCCCCACATTGATTTTAAAATATTTTCAGAATATTTTTAATTTATTGTATACAGGCCGTTCTTGAGTTACAAACATCTGACTTACAATGTGTTCTCTCACACAGAGAGGCTTCTCTCAGAGAGAGTCTTCTCTCACACAGAGAGGCTCCTCTCACACAGATTGGCTCCTCTCACACAAAGAGGCTTCTCTCACACAGAGAGGCTTCTCTCACACAGAGAGGCTTCTCTCACACAGAGAGGCTTCTCTCACACAGAGAGACTTCCCTCACACAGAGAGGCTTCTCTCATAGAGAGAGGCTTCTCTCACACAGAGAGGCTTCTCTTACACAGAGAGGCTTCTCTCAAACAGAGAGGCTTCTCTCACACACAGAGGCTTCTCTCACACAGAGAGGTTTCTCTCAAACAGAGAGGCTTCTCTCTCAAACAGAGAGGCTTCTCTCACACAGAGAGGCTTCTCTCCCACCATTCCCGACAGCCTCAGGACCCTTCCTTTTCCCTCTTATCTGCATAAGCAGAAAAGGAAAGGGGAAAAGGAAAAGGAAGGGCCTGAGGTCGTTAGGAATGGTGGGAGTTGAAGTCCAAACCCCCCTGGAGGGCCCAAGTTTACCCATGCCTGGTATAGAGGTTAAGAAGTATTGTGGTAGTTTGTGCATATATATATATATATATATATATATATATATAGGGGGGGGGGTGGAGAGGTAAAGGTAAAGGCTTTCCCATGACATGAAGTCCAGTCATGTCCAACTCTGGGGTGTGGTGCTCATCTCCATTTCTAAGCTGAAGAGCCGGCATTGTCCATAGACACCTCCAAGGTCATGTGGCCGGCATGACTGCATGGACCACAATAATAATAATAATAATAATAATAATAATAATAATAATAATCTTTATTTATACCCCGCCACCATCTCCCCAAGGGGACTCGGGGCAGCTTACATGAGGCCAAGCCCGGCAATACAGAAATGCAAATAAACAACATACAACAACAATAAAAAGTAAAAAATAAAAATAAAATATTTTAATTTTAATCAAAAATTAATTATTTTTAATCAAAAAATTATGTGGTAATCAAAAATTACAACAGCAAAACAACAGAGAGTAAACAATCAGGCACATCAAATCATTCTCAACAAAAGATTCCCCCCAGGCACTTCCAAGCCATTAAATGCTAATCAAGGTGGTCAGTTGAAACATTCCCACCTAGCTCCAGCAGACAAGAGTCCTTTGTCCCACCCTGGTCATTCCACAGATATATAAACCCTTTTTCCTAGTTTCAACAGACCTCTCTACCTCTAAGGATGCTTGCCATAGATGCAGGCAAAACGTCAGGAGAGAATGCCTCTAGAACATGACCAGACAGCCTGGAAAACCTACAGCAACCCAAACAAATGCAACTTATGAACAAACATACAGAACTTATCTTGTTTGTAACTTGGATGAGAAAGCTGAGAGGAGATATGAGGAGGACAATGTATAAATATGTGAGGGGAAGTCATAGGGAGGAGGGAGCAGACTCACACCATTTCTAAGCTGAAGAGCCGGCGTTGTCCTTAGACACCTCCAAGGTCACATGGCCAGCATGACTGCATGGAGCGCCATATGTATATATATATATATATTCGCTGTTTTATAAATATGTGAGGGGAAGTCATAGGGAGGAGGGAGGAGACTCACTCCATTTCTAAGCTGAAGAGCCGGCGTTGTCCTTAGACACCTCCAAGGTCAAATGGCCAGCATGACTGCATTCGCTGTTTTTTATAATTAAAAAAAACATATTAATCAAATGTTTCGACATAGTGATCATGTCTCTTCTCAGCCTTATTTTCTCTAGGCTAAGCAGACCCAGCTCTTTAAGCCACTCCTCATAGGTTGCACACCTTTGATCACTTTGGTTGCTGTCCTCTGGACAGCACAAGGTTTACTGAAGAATGGATAAATGACGTGAATGTTTACTGGAGCATGGATCCTATTTGCATTGTCCAGAGGCGTATGCTTCGTTGCCACCTTCTGCTCTGCTTTCCTAGGTACTGCCGGAGTGATAATCTCCCTGAGCCGCATCTTCACCAAACTCCTGCTGTCGGACGAGAAGGAGAACACCATCATCTTCTTCTTCATCTCCATCAGCCTCGAGCTCACCTGCTTCATCCTCCACCTCTTGGTCAAGCGGACACAGTTTGTGAAGTATTACACGGCCCACTCCAAGGACGGCACGCTCAAAGGGGCCGTGGGCCAAGGCACTGGATACCGGGTTCACCACGATGTCACGGCAGAAGGCATCCGATTCGTACGTTGGTTTTCGGGTTGCGAGTTTGAAAGTTTGAAAGTATTATTTCCCGTTTAATTGTGCGGTCCTTACTTTGAAAGTAGTTCTCTTACTCCAGAAACTTGGTTATTGTTGCATAAACTGTGTTGAATTGGTTGGGATGCTAGTATTGAAAAACTAGAGCAAAATGCAGATTTCAATTTAATAAATTATTCCCATGTTTTTATGATAGAACCAATTAGGAAATTACACTTAAAACCCAGGAACAGAAATCTTGTAACATAGTGTAATTAAAGTTGAAAGCCATGACCAAAGAAGTTGGAAAATCCATGAAGAGTTGCTAAGGATGCATCTACACTGTGGAATGAATTCAGTTTGGTCCCCCCCTTGAACTGCCAAGATGCAATGCTTAGCAGTGCTGGGAGTTGTAGTTTGGTGAATCCTGGGAGTTGTAGTTTGGTGAACCCTGGGAGTTGTGGTTTGGTGAATCCTATGAGTTGTAGTAGGTGAATCTTGGGAGTTGTAGCTTGGTGAATCCAGGGAGTTGTAGTTTGGTGAATCCAAGGAGTTGTGGTTTGGCAAATCCTGGGAGTTATATTTTGGTGAATCCTGGGAGTTGTAGTTTGGTGAATCCTGGGGGTTGCAGTATGGTGAATCCTGAGAGTTGTAATTTGGTGAATCCTGGTAGTTATATTTTGGGGAATCCTGGGAGTTGTAGTTTGGCGAATCCTGGAAATTGTGGTTTGGTGAATCCTGGGAGCTGTGGTTTGGTGAATCCTGGGAGTTGTAGTTTTGTGAATCCTTGGAGTTTTAGTTTGGTGAATCCTGGGAGTTATATTTTGGTGAATCCCGGGAGTTGTGGTTTGGTGAATCCTATGAGTTGTAGTAGGTGAATCTTGGGAGTTGTAGTTTGGTGAATCCTGGGGGTTGCAGTATGGTGAATCCCGAGAGTTGTAATTTGGTGAATCCTGAGAGTTATATTTTGGGGAATCCTGGGAGTTGTAGTTTGGTGAATCCTGGGAGTTGTGGCTTGGTGAATCCGAGGAGTTGTAGTTTGGTGAATGAATCCTAGGAGTTACGGCTTGGTGAATCTGGGTAGTTGTAGTTTGGTGAATCCTGGGAGTTGTGGTTTGGTGAATCCAAGGAGCTGTGGCTTGGTAAATCCTTGGAGTTTTAGTTTGGTGAATCCTGGGAGTTGTAGTAGGTGAATCCTGGGAGTTGTATTTTGATGAAGTACCAGCACTCTTTGGCAGAGCAGGCTCAAGAACTGGTGAAACGACAGTTCTGGCGATTCCATAGCATTAAGCCATGGCAGGTGAAGTGGTGTCCAGTGGTGTCAATTCAACAGCGTGTAGATGCACTCTAGGTGTTCTAATTTGGAGAATTTGGAGGACCATTGATGTAGTTATGTATTTGTGGAGGTTGATGCCACCCTCTCCTGGTCTGTGCTAGAAATACAGGCCAGGATTCTTCAGAGTATAACTCCATACAAGTCTATGTCCTTATAGAAAATGAACCTTATAGGAAAACACTCGTGGAAGAAGATGTCTTCAGTGTGGGGAAAAAAAAACAAATACTAAAGAAGGCAGGATACCCATTGACTTTGCAAGATACCTTGGGGAACTGGAAAGCCCCACTAACAAGCAGTTATATCTGGCCATACTTTGTCGGATTGTGTGTTTGCTGCAATTCTGTAGATGAGGGCTGAATTGTGATTTCTCATTTTCCGTTTCCCTCCAAGGAGAATCGGCTACACGGGCAAGAGTGTTCCCCTCCGGACCCCTTTGGGCAGGAAGGCGAGTTGGCCGGCAGCGGGACCTACGTGAGATTTGACGTCCCTCAGCCTAAAATCAAAAAGAGCTGGCCCAGTTTCAGAGGTGAGAACAAGAGAAGACATCCATCGAGGTCTTGGTTTGTCACCTCTCCAAACTGTACCACGCAACTGTCCCAGTTTAGCAAGCACAGCCTTGGTTAACCCTCTGCTGTCTCACTTTCTCTGCCCCACTTTCCCTCTTTCTCCCCCGATTACTGGACAGCACAACATATTCCTAAACAGAGTACATACATCTCAGGATTTCTCTACTTGAAATAGTCGTTCTATGTGTTCATCTTCATGAATACAGTGGCTTTTTCCCTCTTGTTGTCTGGCTGTTTTTGGATTTCCTTTTGTGAAATTCTGGAGTGTCTACAATCTTGAGAATCTTTTGTATTTTGGCAAAAAGGTCATGCATCTGACAAATCATCTTCAGACAGTTGCTCTGAGTAAAGCAGTAAAGGGCCTCTCTCAAGAATGTGGCCTTGTGAATCATCCTGAAACAGCTCAGGTCTCTCTTCTGAACTTAACTCAAGCCCAAGCAAACCCTCATCCCCAGGCCCATCATTAGAAACATCATCCCCATTCCTATCATGAACATCAACATGAACATCATGCACCTGACAAATTGTCTTCAGACTGAATGAAGCAGTGAAGGGCCTCTCTCAAGAATGTGGCCTTCTGAATCATTCTGAAAGGGCTCAGGTCTCTCTTCTAAACTTAACTCAGGTCCAAGTGAACCCTCATCCCCAGGCCCATCAGTAGAAACATCATCCCCATTCCTATCATGAACATCATCATGACAAATCATCTTCAGACTGAGTAAGGCAGTGAAGGGCCTCTCTCAAGAATGTGGCCTTATGAATCATCCGGAAACAGCTCAGATCTCTCTTCTAGACTTAACTCAGGCCCAAGCAAACTCTCATCCTCAGACCCATCATTAGAAACATCATCCCCTTTCCTATAATTAACATCAATATGAACATCATGCACCTGACAAATCATCTTCAGACAGTTGTTCTGAGTAAAGCAGCAAAGGGCCTCTCTCAAGAATGTGGCCTTCTGAATCATCCTGAAACAGCTCAGATCTCTCTTCTGGACTTAACTCAGGCCCACGCAAACCCTCATCCCCAGGCCCATCATTAGAAACATCATCCCCATTCCTATCATGAACATCAACATGAACATCATGCACCTGACAAATCGTCTTCAGACTGAGTAAAGTAGTGAAGGGCCTCTCTCAAGAATGTGGCCTTCTGAATCATCCTGAAACAGTTCAGATCTCTCGTCTGGACTTAACTCAGGTCCAAGCAAACCCTCATCCTCAGACCCATCATTAAAAACATCATCCCCATTCCTATCATGAACATCAACATGAACATCATGCACCTGACAAATCGTCTTCAGACTGAGTAAAGCAGTGAAGGGCCTCTCTCAAGAATGTGGCCTTCTGAATCATTCTGAAACAGCTCAGGTCTCTTTTCTAAACTTAACTCAGGCCCAAGCAAACATCCCCAGGCCCATCATCAGAAATATCATCCCTATTTCTATTATGAACATCAGCAGGAACATCATGAACATCAGCATGAACATCAGACACAATCACAGGCCAACGGAGAAGGACAAGTTTCCATCCCTCATCCTCAGGCCCATCATTAGAAACATCATCCCCATTCCTATCATGAACATCAATATGAACATCATGCACCTGACAAATCATCTTCAGACAGTTGTTCTGAGTAAAGCAGCGAAGGACCTCTCTCAAGAATGTGGCCTTGTGAATCACCCTGAAACAGCTCAGGTCTCTCTTCTGAATTTAACTCAGGCCCAAGCAAACCCTCATCCCCAAGCCCATCATTAGAAACATCATCCCCATTCCTATCATGAACATCAACATGCACCTGACAAATCATCTTCAGACAGTTGTTCTGAGTAAAGCAGCGAAGGACCTCTCTCAAGAATGTGGCCTTGTGAATCATCCTGAAACAGCTCAGGTCTCTCTTCTGGACTTAACTCAGGCCCAAGCAAACCCTCATCCTCAGACCCATCATTAAAAACATCATCCCCATTCCTATCATGAACATCAACATGAACATCATGCACCTGACAAATAATCTTCAGACAGTTGTTCTGAGTAAAGCAGCAAAGGGCCTCTCTCAAGAATGTGGCCTTGTGAATCATCCTGAAACAGCCAGGTCTCTCTTCTGAACTTAACTCAGGCCCAAGCAAACCCTCACCCCCAGGCCCATCGTCAGAAACATCATCCCCATGCCTATCATGAACATCAACATGAACATCAGACACAATCACAGGTCAACGGAGAAGGACAAGTTTCCATCCTTTCCACTTTCCTGTTTTATGTCAGCCCTGTTCAGCCTGTGATTGTGTCTGATGTTCATGATGTTCATGTTGATGTTCATGATAGGAATGGGGATGATGTTTCTGATGATGGGCCTTGGGATGTGTGCTTGGGCCTGAGTTAAGTTCAGAAGAGAGGCCTGAGCTGTTTCAGGATGATTCACAAGGCCACATTCTTGAGAGAGGCCCTTCACCTCTTTACTCAGAACAACTGTCAGAAGATGATTTGTCAGGTTCAGGAGTTAATGAGGGAGAAGATAACGAAAGCCTGGACAGAAAGCAGAGTTTAAGTAAACAGAGGCAAAGTCTTCAGAGGCTGAGACATCTCAGAAGAGAGACAACAAACCATTATCTGGTGGGAAGGTCAAGAAAAATGCTTTCAGTTTTGGGATCTGTAAAAGCTTTATAATGATTCATGGGAGTTGCCTTAGTTGGGTCAACGTTGCTATTTTATCACGGATTTGCTTTTAAGTGCTCTGAGTTTCATGTACCAAGTTTTTGCCTAGCTCAAGATTTGAGTATGAGATTTTCCTACTGTCTTGTTCCATGGATTCAAGTGCCTAGTTTCATGGATTTTTATGAACTCAACAATCTTGTTTTCCTCTGAAGCTGATGGACTATTTCCTCTATTACTGGTTTTGCTATTTTTTACTGGTTTGCTTATATATAATCTTCAATAAACTGCTTGCTGATTTTACCAAGCTGGTGTGGTATTTAACGGCAGAGGTGTTCCTGCTCTGGAGTACGACATTCCCATTGTTGAGTGAATTATGTGCAAACTATCATTACCCTTTGGACAACTGAAGTAAGCTGAGGACAAAGAGAAAAAGTGTCAGAAGGAGCGGACAAAGGGGACGTCTTAAAAGCAGCTGAAAAAGTGGGATGAAATGCCAAATCGGAATATGTTAGTGTCCACACTGGTCACTTTGGTCTCAACCTTTTGCCTGTGAATGGTTCTGAACTTGAATTTGGCTCTCAGCTTTTAAAAAAAACCTTCTTCCTTTGATTCCCTCCTCGAATAGATATGATGCTCCACCGCTATATCGTCTCTCGGGTGATCTGGGCGTACATGCTCTCCATCGCGATGACGTACTTCATCACCCTGTGCCTCTTTCCGGGACTGGAATCGGAAATCCGGAACTGCACCCTCGGGGAGTGGCTCCCCATCCTTATCATGGCCATCTTCAACCTCTCCGACTTCGTGGGCAAGGTAAGGACCCAAATATCTCCAGGTTGCCCCAGTGAGGAAATATCTCCAGGTTGCCCCAGTGAGGAAAGGCCGCCCTTTTTGTTATTGAGAAGAGGGGGTTCAGGGGTCACCAAATAGAACAATGTTGGGAATTTATGTACCTTGGAATCCATTCTATGGGAAAACTATTCTAACTAGGGTGAGGTGGATCAGTAATTGGTTAAATAGACAAACCCAGAGGGTGATTCTCCCCAAGGCTTCCTCTTCATCCTGGAAAGAAGTGACGAGTGGAGGGTCATCAGCAGGGTTCTGTCCTGGGCCCGGTCCTGTTCAGGATCTTCATTCATGACTTATATGAAGGGTTAGAAGGCAGGATCATCACGTTTGCAGATGGGACCAAATTGGGAGGGAGAGCCAAGACTCCAGAGGACAGGAGCAGGATTCAAAGCGACCTTGACAGGTTAGAGAGATGAATGGCCAAAACTAACAAAATGAAGTTCAACAGGGACAAATGCAAGATACTCCACTTAGGCAGAAAAAAACGAAATGCAAAGATACAGAATGGGGGACAATGAGGCCTGGCTCGAGAGCAGGATGTGTGAAAAAGATCCTGGAGTCCTCGTGGACAACAAGTTAAACATGAGCCAACAATGTGATGTGGCGGCCAAAAAAGCCAATGGGATTTTGGCCTGCATCAATAGGAGCATAGTGTCTAGATCTAAGGAAGTCATGCTCCCCATGCTCTATTTTGCCTTGGTTAGACCACACCTGGAATATTATGTCCAATTCTGGGCACCGCAATTCAAGAGAGATATTGACAAGCTGGAATGTGTCCAGAGGAGGGCGAGTAAAATGATCAAGGGTCTGGAGAACAAACCCTATGAGGAGCGGCTTAAGGAGCTAGGCATGTTTAGCCTGAAGAAGAGAAGGCTGAGAGGAGATATGATAGCCATGTATAAATATGTGAGAGGAAGCCACAGGGAGGAGGGAGCAAGCTTGTTTTCTGCTTCCTTGCAGACTAGGACGCAATGGAACAATGGCTTCCAACTACAAGAGAGGAGATTCCATCTGAACATGAGGAAGAACTTCCTGACTGTGAGAGCCGTTCAGCAGTGGAACTCTCTGCCCCGGAGTGTGGTGGAGGCTCCTTCTTTGGAAGCTTTTAAACAGAGGCTGGATGGCCATCTGTCAGGGGTGCTTTGAATGCAATATTCCTGCTTCTTGGCAGAATGGGGTTGGACTGGATGGCCCAGGAGGTCTCTTCCAACTCTTTGATTCTATTCTATAGAACACACTAGAACCCTGGTTGCACAGCAGGAAAGAAGATTCCACTTGATCTTCTTACAGCTGTTCAGCAGTGGAACTCTCTGCCTCAGAGTCTGAAGGAGGCTCCTTCATTGGGGGATTTTAAACAGAGACTGGATGGCCATCTGTCAGGGATACTTTGATTGTGCTTTTCTTGCATGGCAGGGGGTTGGACTAGATGGCCCACGTGGTCTCTTTCAGTTCTAAGATTCTACGATCCTGTCTCTTGCATTTTTAGATCTTGGCAGCCTTGCCGTACGACTGGAAAGGCACGCACCTGCTCATCTACTCCTGCCTGAGGGTGGTCTTCATCCCGCTGTTCATCATGTGCGTCTACCCCAACGGGAAGCCCTCCTTTAGCCACCCGGCCTGGCCCTGCATCTTCTCCCTCCTCATGGGAATCACCAACGGATACTTCGGCAGCGTCCCCATGATCCTGGCAGCTGGAAAAGTCACCCCCGAACAGCGGGAACTGGCAGGTAAGCAGAGCAGTAGGGGAATGTTCATTTCCCCATGTCAAACCAAAAAAAAAGTGCTAAATTTTCACTACTTTTTCGTTATGTAATTGCACAAGGGAAGGGGAGATTCCAGGGCTCCTTTCTCACTCATTTCTAGAGCCATCGGGATGAAACTTGCAACAAGGGTACAACACATTTACCACTGTTACTCCTCCAAGTTTCAGAACGTTTAACTCATCCAACTTACCTGTCCGAACGTATCTCCCCTTACGAACCATCGAGGACTCTAAGATCGTCTGGGGAGGCCCTGCTCTCGGTCCCACCTTCGTCACAAGTACATTTGGTGGGGACGAGAGACGGCCTTCTCAGTGGTGGCCCCTCGGCTATGGAACACCTTCCCTAGGGAGATTAGGTCTGCTCCCTCCCCGAACAGTGGGAACTGGCAGGTAGGCAGAATTATGGCAAAGTTAATTTTCCCACGTCAAACAAAAAAAATGTGCTAAATTTTCACTACTTTTTCATTATGTAATTGCACAAGGGAAGGGGAGATTCCAGGGCTCCTTTCTCCCTCGTTTCTAGAGTCATCGGGATGAAACTTGCAACAAGGGTACAACACATTTACCACTGTTACTCCTCCAAGTTTCAGAACGTTTAACTCATCCAACTTACCTGTCCGAACGTATCTCTCCTTACGAAACATCGAGGACTCTAAGATCATCTGGGGAGGCCCTGCTCTCGGTCCCACCTTCATCTCAAGTACGAGACAGGGCCTTCTCAGTGGTGGCCCCTCAGCTATGGAACACCCTCCCTAGGGAGATTAGATCTGCTCCCTCCCTCTTAACGTTTCGGAGGCAAGTTAAAACATGGCTGTTCGAGCAAGCGTTTACAAATGCAGAGTAGCTAATATAGAAAATCGAACGATTTGACAGTGGAACTGGACAGTGCTTGGAAATAATGAGACGCTAATGATGTTGTTTTTATTGCTTTTGTGGTGTTTTATATTGTTTTATACTTTACGCGCGAGTAGGCCACGCGGAGCAGCTGCCCTTGGCTGGCTCACGCTGCCCATCAGGCCTGACAGATAGCATGATCCAGCCAAGGGAGGGGCACTGTGTGGGGGGGGCACTCCTCCTCCGCAGGCCGGATAAGTGCCCTTGGCGGGCCGGAAGTGGCCCACGGGCCATAGTTTGAGGACCCCTGATGATGGTGATTGTGACGATGTGTAAATTTTATTCCTTTGGTTATGTGTAATTTAAATAGTAGTTTATGGATGGTAAGTATGGGGGATTATGTTTTGTTGGAGATGGTGGCTTGGCGTTAGCTGAGTTGCCATAGCAACAGGGGCGGAGCCAACTGCCTCTTCATGGGGCAGCTGTTTTAAAAAAGTCAGTCAGTAAGCCGGTGAGCTACTGGGAAGACTGAATCTCTGGGTGGAGATTCAGGGAATTAATTGGTGACCAAAGGGGTTACAGAAAAGGACCCGGTAGGATAAAACTACAGGGGGTTATTGATTCTGAGTTAAGAATCAAGGTTTGGCTGGGAGCCAATTCTGTTAAGTAAGCCTTTTAGCTTATTTGTTATATTAGGACAGTTGTCCATAGGAGTTACATCTACTTGTGGAAACCTCTTGAAGTCTGTGCCTGAAATTACTCATGAAACCTTACTAATGTAACCAATCAAGATTTGTGCCTCTTGTGAAGAAACAGTTAAACATGTTATACTCCTGTTAAAATAAACTTTGTTACTGTTTTCCTCAAGCCTTGTCTGATACAGTTTCTCTTAAGTCAAACAGCCTGCATAAGAAGTAAAGTCAAGCCAGGGACAGTAAACGCTATGCTATCAAATGAATAAAGCCTTCTGTAATTAATAGTCCCTTTATAACATAGCTCCTAAGCTGATATTGATCGTTGCCCGGCTTCCCTCACAGATTAGGTGGCAGTACGTTTTACCACCCACTCCTTTACAGTGATTATTATTATTATTATTATTATTATTATTATTATTATTATACAGCCCATATAAGACAACAACAACTCAGTGATGCCAGCCTTGAAAGCCTTTGATGACACTATGCATGCTCTGTCTCGTTCCCTGTCTTCCCAGGTAACACCATGACGGTGTCTTACATGACGGGGTTGACCCTGGGCTCGGCCGTGGCCTACTTCGCCTACAGCCTCACCAGTATGTCCCACAGTACCTGCTTCCACACGGAAACCTACAACGGCTCCATCACCGCAGGATACTGAGCTGCGTCCAGGCAAGTTGGGGAGAGATGGCCGGTGGGAGGAAGATCGGAGCAGACCTCGCCTTTCCCTAGGCGCACATCCACTCCACTTGGACTTTGGTGCAAAATAGCCAAACGATGCTCTCACCCTCACATCCAGCCACCGGTTTCACGTGGAGGAGCAACCCATGGGGATGGAGGCTCTCCGCAAGGCTCTCGAATGCTTCCCATTCATTTCAGTGGCATTTTGCATGGGATCATGTTCCCATGGCAGTTTCTCCCACGTGGCTGTTGTTAATGGCATCCAGATGCACTGTGCTGCCGGTAGCAATCTTCTTCCTTTCCTTGGGATAGCGGAGCTACCTTGTATGTCCTCCATGTTGCATTGTTTTGGAAAAAAAATGGGAGAAAAGATACTCAGATGCTCTCTCACACACACTACTTGCCTTGACCCATTCCTGAGCAAGAGTATTTGGAGAGTAGATGCAAAACAAGGCAGGAAGCAGACCGGCGGAGTCGGAGTCACTTGGAAAAGTGTCCAAATAAGAAAACGTCCGGCCCAGAAACTTGCCTCCAAACAAGGAAGTCCAGATGAGATTATTCCAAGGTGGAGAGTAAGGCCACAGCTGGGAAAAGGGAACTTCTCTGGCCAACTCCCTTGGAGATTCTGGGAATTGTCCTGAAAAGTAAGCGGCAAGAGGTCCACTCCCAACGTCTTCTCCATACAACGTCCTTCCCCTGAAGCTAGTCCGACTCTGTTGGTTTTCTCATTTCTGTGCCAAGTTCCTCTATATCAAAGGGACACACCTAATTACGGGTTGTTGTAGGTTTTTCGGGCTATATGGCCATGTTCTAGGAGCATTCTCTCCTGACGTTTCGCCTGCATCTATGGCAAGCACCTAATTATGCATTAATGGAGGAGAGCAAAAGCTGATTGCTTAATATAACTTCTACACCTTAAAGGATATGGTTGAGAATCTCTTAATTATGATTTCCACTGCTTTAGATTTCCAAGTGAGAGGGATGCAAGGGAGATACATATTGGGTTGTTGTAGGTTTTTCCGGGCTATATGGCCATGTTCGGGAGGCAATTTTTCTCCTGACGTTTCGCCTGCATCTATGGCAAGCATCCTCAGAGGTTGTGAGGTCTGCTGGAAGTAGGAAAAATGGGTTTATATATCTGTGGAATGACCAGGGTGGGACAAAGGACTCTTGTCTGCTGGGGCTAGGTGTGAATGTTTCAGCTGATCACCTTGATTAGCATTCAATGGCTTGGAAGTCCCTGGGGGGAATCTTTTGTTGAGAGTGATTCACAGCTAGCCCCAGCAGACAAAAGTACTTTCTCACCCTGGAACTAGGAAAATGGGTTTATATATCTGTGGAATGACCAGGGTGAGACAAAGGACTTTTGTCTGCTGGGGCTAGGTGGGAATGTTTCAGCTGATCACCTTGATTAGCATTCAATGACTTGGAAGTGCCTGGGGGGAATCTTTTGTTGAGAGTGATTCACAGCTAGCCCCAGCAGACAAAAGTACTTTCTCACCCTGGAACTAGGAAAATGGGTTTATATATCTGTGGAATGACCAGGGTGAGGCAAAGGACTTTTGTCTGCTGGGGCTAGATGTGAATGTTTCAGCTGATCACCTTGATTAGCATTCAATGGCTTGGAAGTGCCTGGGGGGAATCTTTTGTTGAGAGTGATTCACAGCTAGCCCCAGCAGACAAAAGTCCTTTCTCACCCTGGAACTAGGAAAATGGGTTTATATATCTGTGGAATGACCAGGGTGAGACAAAGGACTTTTGTCTGCTGGGGCTAGGTGGGAATGTTTCAGCTGATCACCTTGATTAGCATTCAATGACTTGGAAGTGCCTGGGGGGAATCTTTTGTTGAGAGTGATTCACAGCTAGCCCCAGCAGACAAAAGTCCTTTCTCACCCTGGTCATTCCACAGATATATAAACCCATTGTCCTATTTCCAACAGACCTCACTACCTCTGAGGATGCTTGCCATAGATGCAGGCGAAATGTCAGGAGAAAAATTGCCTCCAGAACATGGCCATATAGCCCAGAAAAACCTACAACAACCCACTGATTCCATCCATGAAAGCCTTCAACAATACAGAGATACATATTGCTTGCATAGCTCAACCATGACTTCCTCTCAAGGTGCCATGAATAAACAGATGCCACGGAGCATCCTTTCCAGTATTTATGAGACTGATGCCAGACTCAGTGATCTTGTAGCTTTGCGAGTTTACATTTACGGCTCTTCATGACCAAATGTGATCCCAAAGTCTACTTCTTAAGCCAAGCACTAGCCCAACGGAAGTGTTCCCAAGATTGCTGTGAGTGTTCTGGGATATCTGGCTATGATCCAGAAGCATTCTCTCCTGATGTTTCACCCATATCTAGGGTAGGGCAGGCATCCATTGTATGGCCCTTAATGGTTTCCATTGGGACCCCCAAGGACTGCCTTCAAACCTTCAGACCCAAACATATATCTTGATATATATGTGTTTCTCAAATTCTTTGCATCCCAAAAAATAAAGGCTGTGAATTTCCCAGGCTGTCTGGCCATATTCCAGAAGCATTCTCTCCTGACATTTCATCCACATCCTCAGAGGTTGTGAGGTCTGTTGGAAACTAGGTTTCATTCCCATACTCAGAAACAACATCTTGCTCCAAAGCCCCCTGGTTTCTCTGTCTAATCCAGCTGCTTCTTCGGATGAGCTCATGTTATCCTCCCTTCCCTGCCTGTTGGCTTCCAAAGAGGTTTCATTCCCACACTCAGAAACAACATCTTGCTCCAAAGCCCCCTCCATCTGGGCACCCACAGAACCATCAGGCCCTGCACCCCCAAACACCTCATTGCCATCATCTGGTTGAACTACAACACCACCCTGGACTTTCCACAAGTATATAAACCCCACTTGCCTAGTTTCCAACAGACCTCACAACCTCTGAGACTGCCTGCCATAGATGCAGACGAAACATCAGAAGAGAATACTTGCAAATTTCTTCCCCCGCAGAAGCAGCCTGGTATCTCTGTCTAATCCAGCTGCTTCATGTTATCCTCCCTTCTCTGCCTGTCGGCTTCCAAAGAGGTTTCATTCCCACACTCAGAAACAACATATTACTCCAAACTCCTCTCCGTCTGGGCACCCACAGAACCATCAGGCCCTGCACCCCCAAACACCTCATTGTCATCAGATGGCTGAACTACAACGCCACCCTGGCCATTCCACAGATATATAAACCCCACTTGCCTAGTTTCCAACAGACCTCACAACCTCTGAGACTGCCTGCCATAGATGCAGACGAAACATCAGATGAGAATGCTTCCAAATTTCTTCCCCCGCCTCGTATCTCTGTCTAATCTAGCTGCTTCTTCGGATGAGCTCATGTTATCCTCCCTTCCCTGCCTGTCAGCTTCCAAAGAGGTTTCATTCCCACACTCAGAAACTGTCGCACGTCAGAGTAGATTCACCTTGCCGAAATCACCAAAACTGCACACAGACTGAAGTCTGAAGACCTCACACACTCTGAGACTGGCTGCCATAGATGCAGGCGAAACATCAGATGAGAATGCTTCTGAAACATGTCCGGACAGCCCGAAAAACTTACAACAACCCAGTAACTCCAGCCATGAAAGCCTTCGACCACACAGTGTTCCCAAAGCTTAGCAGATCACCAGGAAATAGAGGCTCCTAGCCATGGATTTCTCCAGTTGCCTGGCTCTATCTATCCCACAAGTGGAAGAATTTACCTGGTGTGATTTCCCATTTCCTTGGAACCCTTCCATTGGGATGCCAACCTGGCTTAAGAAGTAGGCTTGAAGGCATCAGAAGTAGCTACAAAGAGAGAACTCCGTCTCATTGGAGGTGTGTGTGCCAATGCAGATTGTGGCCTCGGATTTTATTGGATGCTCCCTAGTTGTTTCTTCCCTTTGTGTTTTCCTGTGTTTAGCTTATAGCTGGGGACCTCAACCAGGGTGAGAAAAGGGTGTATTCCACCCTTCTCCTAAGTAGTTCTTACCAAACATCACAATGGAAAAGTGTTAAGATCCTCACTAGTTGCAGGAGACGTGGAGGAAGGGCAATAGTGACACCCCACTTCTATGTCATTGCAACGGTTTAGCTCCCAGATCCCCATCCTCTTGTTTTCTCCCAGTTGTCTGGTTTCGTTTTTCTCTCCGAGAGGATCACTTTGCTTCTTCGGCGTCTCTGCAGCCAGTCACCGCATTGCCTTTGCTAACCGGCTTCATGTGCCATACGGCTCACCCGACATGGTGGGACCGGCCCTTGTGCCAACTCATGCTGCATGCCCAGCTCCGTTTCTCGTTTCGACGTGGCCGATCCACCCTCGCTCCCACCCACGGCAGACCCTGGTTGCAGGCTGGGCCAAGAATGAAGAGAGGGCCAAGACTTTGCCTCCGTCTCTCCGTTGTGGAGTCTTCTGTGTACGCCCACACTTGTGTGGTTGCTGATCAATAAAGTTCTTCAGATGTATTTTTCTCTCTCTCAGAATCGTTTGGCTCCATGTCTCTTCTCTTTGAGTTTTATTTATCATATCGGGAGTAAACCAAGAGTACAGCGGTAAAGTATTTTAAAAAACACAACGTTTAGAAACTTGGCATTATATGAAATGTCCTGGCCACTTGGAGTGCCTCTGGTGTTGCCATAAGAAGGTCCTCTTTTGTGCATGAGGCAGGGCTCAGGTTGCATTGTGATAGTCTGTGGTTTGCTCTTCTCCATGATACTTTCAGGCATGCCTCAGCAAGCGGGAGTCCAGAAGTGGCAGGCTAAAACCTGGAACCTTAATCCATGGCTGACATCTGTTGGAAAGTATCAGCCTCTAATGAAAGAACCAAGGTATTGAAATCTCCAGCCCATCCTCTGTTCGGATATCAACCAGCATCTCAACGCCTTAAATGAAGAAACAGTTTCCTAAGATCTACAGAGATATTTGCAGGAACATCTCAGCAAGTGCGAGTCCAAAAGTGGCAGGCTAAAACCTGGAACCTCAATCCATGGCTGATATCTGTTGGAAAGTATCAACCTCTAATGAAAGAACCAAGGTATTGACATCTCCAGCCCATCCTCTGTTCGGATATCAACCAGCATCTCAATGCCTTAAATGAAGAAACAGTTTCCTAAGATCTACAGAGATATTTGCAGGAACGCCTCAGCAAGCGCGAGTCCAAAAGTGGCAGGCTAAAACCCGGAACCTCAATCCATGGCTGATATCTGTTGGAAAGTATCAGCCTCTAATGAAAGAACCAAGGTATTGACATTTCCAGCCCATCCTCTGTTCGGATATCAACCAGCATCTCAACACCTTAAATCAAGAAACAGTTTCCTAAGATCTATAGATATTTGCAGGAACACCTCAGCAAGCAACAAAGATCCATTGCCTAGTCCAAGCCATGGTCTTCCCTGTAGTCACCTACGGATGTGAGAGCTGGACCTTAGGGAAGGCTGAGCGAAGGAAGATCGATGCTTTTGAGCTGTGGTGTTGGAGGAAAGTGCTGAGAGTGCCTTGGACTGCGAGAAGATCCAACCAGTCCATCCTCCAGGAAATAAAGCCCGGCTGCTCACTGGAGGGAAAGATACTAGAGACAAAGTGGAAGTACTTTGGCCACATCATGAGGAGACAGGAAAGCCTAGAGAAGGGAATGATGCTGTGGAAAGTGGAAGGCAAAAGGAAGAGGGGCCGACTAAGGGCAAGATGGATGGATGGCATCCTTGAAGTGACCGGACTGACCTTGAGGGAGCTGGGGGTGGTAACGGCCGACAGGGAGCTCTGGCGTGGGCTGGTCCATGAGGTCACGAAGAGTCAGAGACAACTGAACGAATGAACAACAACAACAACTCAGCAAGCAAGAGTCCAAAAGTGACAGGCTAAAACCTGGAACCTTAATCCATGGCTGACATCCATTGGAAAGTATCAGCCTCTAATGAAAGAACCGAGGTATTGACATCTCCAGCCCATCCTCTGTTCGGATATCAACCAGCATGTCAACGCCTTAAATCAAGAAACAGTTTCCTAAGATCTACAGAAATACTTGCAGGAACACTGCAGCAAGTGAGAGTCCAAAAGTGGCAGGCTAAAACCTGGAACCTCAATCCATGGCTGATATCTGTTGGAAAGTATCAGCCTCTAATGAAAGAACCAAGGTATTGACATCTCCAGCCCATCCTCTGTTCGGATATCAACCAGCATGTCAATGCCTTAAATCAAGAAACAGTTTCCTAAGATCTACAGAGATATTTGCAGGAACACCTCAGCAAGCGCGAGTCCAAAAGTGGCAGGCTAAAACCCGGAACCTCAATCCATCGCTGATATCTGTTGGAAAGTATCAGCCTCTAATGAAATAACCAAGGTATTGACATCTCCAGCCCATCCTCTGTTCGGATATCAACCAGCATGTCAATACCTTAAATCAAGAAACAGTTTCCTAGGATCTACAGAGATACTTGCAGGAACACTGCAGCAAGCGAGAGTCCAAAAGTGGCAGGCTAAAACCCAGAACTTCAATCAATGGCTGATACCAAATGAGAGACTCCCTTCTGGGCACACGGAAGACTGGGTGACTTGGGAGAGCAATGAACAGACTGCGCTCTGGCACCACGAGATGCAGAGCCAACCTTCAAAAATCTCTTTTGAGTAGGGAAGTGAGATACTCAAGCACATATAGGACAGGCCTGTCCAACGTCCAGCCCAATTGTGGCTGCTGTTCAAATTTCCTCTGGCCCTTTCTACAGGCCTCCCTCCCTTGCTTCTTTCCTTCCTAAGGGAGATGTTGCCTCTAAGCTGGAATGTGTCCAGCGGAGGGTGACTAAATGATCAAGGGTCTGGAGAACAAGCCCTTTGAGGAGTGGCTTAAAGAGCTGGGCATGTTTAGCCTGCAGAAGAGAAGGCTGAGAGGACACATGATGATGGCCATGTGTAAATATGTGAGGGGAAGTCATAGGAGGAGGGAGCAAACTTGTTTTCTGCTGACCTGGAGACTAGGATGCATTGGAGTCATGACTTCAAACTACAAGAAAGGAGATTCCACCTGAGCATGAGGAAGAACTTCCTGAGTGTGAGAGCTGTTCAGCAGTGGAATTCTCTGCCCAGGAGTGTGTTGGAGGCTCCTTCTTCAGAGGCTTTGAAACAGAGGCTGGATGGCCATCTGTCAGGGGTGCTCTGAATGTGATTTTCCTCTTTCTTGGCACAATGGGGTTGGACTGGATGGCCCACCAGGTCTCTTCCAACTTTTGCATTCTATGATTCTAAGAGTTTTTGCTGCGATTCCAAATGTCCCAAGTGATTTGCAAAATGGCTCAAACTCAAAACTTGGAAACATTTTAAAGCCTAGTGTTAGTGTTACTGTCTAACGTATTACATACTGGCAACATCTTACTTGAATATCAAGTTGCAAACTTTTCAAAAATTGCAAACTTCCCACTCTATTCGTGTATTAATAAAATGACAAGTAACGATACTCATTAGTCAATAGCCATCGTTTTAAATAGTGGATGACTCGCTGTAATCCACGATTGCGGAAAGAGAAAACTGTAATGCCACCAGATGGCAATGTTGCAAGGGTCGAACATTCTGGCAGAGAGAGGAAAAAACACCTAAAATCCATCCACAAAGTGCTTGCACCATAATGTAAGAGGAGATGGCTCAAAAGATGGAGACAGAGGTCTCACCATGTTGGCAAGTTGTTGTTGTTGTTATGTTTATTTATATCTCACCTACCTCTCCACAAAAGTCAACATTGACACTGAACTACAACACCGCCTGAGCTCTGCGAGTGCAGCATTTTTCCGAATGAAGCAGAGTGTTTGAGGACCGGGACATCCATAGGGATACCAAGGTGTTTGTTTACAAAGCTATTGTCGTCCCAACCCTGCTATATGCCTGTGAGACGTGGACAGTCTATAGACGTCAATATTGACACTGAAATACAACACCACCTGAGCTCTGCGAGTGCAGTGTTCTTCCGAATGAAGCAGAGATTGTTTGAGGACCAGGACATCCGTAGGGAAACCAAGGTGCTTGTTTACAAAGATATTGTCCTCCCAACCCTGCTATATGTTTGTGAGATGTGGACTGTCTACAGATGTCACATGCAATTCCTGGAACGATTCCATCACCGCTGCCTTTGGAAAATCCTGCAAATCTCTTGGGAAGACAGGCAGACAAGTGTCAGCGTTCTGGAAGAAGCAAAGACCACCAGCACTGAAGCGATGGCCCTCTGCCATCAACTCCGCTGGACTGGCCGTGTTGTCCAATTGCCTGACCACCATCTCCCAAAGCAGTTGCTCTACTCTGAACTCAAGAATGGAAAACAGAATGTTGGTGGGCAGGAAAAGAGATTGAAAGATGGGTATTCTGTCACACGCTGAGCCTGTAATAATTGTCTTTTGAATATGACGTGCACTTTGTGCCCAGCGGGAAGCCAGGGCACCTCAAAAGAGAGGTCCTCAAGCCTCTAAGACAATAGTCTTAGAGGCTTGAAAGGTTTAACAAAGTCCTTTATTATTGAACAAATTAAACAAATACTTCTCAGATCTTCAGTGAGTCAAACAAATGCTTAACTTGCCCAAATGGACAGGTAACTGGCTTCGTTAACTGTTCCTTCTCTTTAAGAGGGAAACCCTTTTTTAACCTCTCCCGGGCTGTCTACTATCTAGGCTTTGCTGATCTGGGTTCTGCTACCGGATCCAAACTGCTTCTTGGGCACTGAGTAGACCTACCAGTCAAGGCTTGTAGATTCTGCAACTGGAGTTCTTTGGGTCTATAAAACTGTTCCCCCGCGGAATTTCTTCAGAAATTTTAGGGCTGTTTCCCTCAGATGCTGTAAGGCTGAGAGGCTGTAAGTTCCCAGCCAGAGCTTTGGGACTTTTCCCCCTGGAATTTCTTAAGAAATGAAGCTTTTCTGCAGGTGAAGCTGGTCCACGTCCTATAGCTTAGTTTCCTTCTGTAAGACTGAACTAAAAATGGCTCCGTCTCCTCCCAGGTCCCTGGGGAAAGGGGTGGAACCAAAACTTAACAATGATGGACAGGTCATTGGCCCTATAACTGCAAACCAAGGGAAGTCACCTTCCTGCAAATGCATGGAACCTTAGAATATATGCAAACATTCAATAGAAAGAAAATGAAGCTGAAGCTCCTGGTACAGTCGTACCAGCACAATGGACTTAAAGCCAACCTTAAAAACTGTGGCATTGGCACCAAGAACTGGGAAGCCCTGGCCCTTGAGTGCTCAAACTGGAGGTCAGCTGTGACCAGCAGTGCTGCAGAATTTGAAGAGGCACGAATGGAAGGCAAAAGAGAGAAATGTGCCAAGAGGAAGAAGGTGCATCAATCCAACCCTGACCAGGACTGCCTTCCATCTGGAAACCGATGTCCTCACTGTGGGAGAATTATAAGTTGCTTACCTGTAACTGTAGTTTCCTGAGTAGTCACCTGTGAATTCGTACATTTGGTATTTACACGCATGCGTGGAACAGCTTTCGGAACCTTCTAGAAAGTAAAATAACAATTTAGACCCCAGCTAGACCCGCCCACCCTCCCCGAGTATAAGTAGCCCGTGGGCGGGGCTAGCCAGCAGTTCTCTTCCGCCGCAAAGCAGCCAGAAGGCGTGGCATGTACTCGAGGGGAGGATGGGCGGGTATGTACGAATTCACAGGTGACTACTCAGGAAACTACAGTTACAGGTAAGCAACTTATAATTTCCTGTCGTAGTCCCTGTGAATCGTACATTTGGTAGATTAGCGAGCTACTAACCGTGGATGGTGGGCGTCATGCCACAGCCGAAAACAAAACCGCTCTGCCAAATTGTGCATCACGCCTGGATACGACATCCAACTTATAGTGCGTAACAAAGGAAAGCGGTGAAGACCATATCGCTGCTCGGCAGATCGCATCCAAAGGAACTCCTTTCCAAAAAGCAGCCGACGTAGCGACGGATCTCGTTGAATGACCTCTCACAGGCTGGGGCAACTCCTTGCCTGCTACCCGATAGCACAACTCAATTGTAGATACTATCCAGGAGGACAATCTCTGCGACGAAACGGCCGTACCCAAGACATCAGAACGATACTTGACAAACAGCTTGGGAGTCTTCCTAAATGTGGCAGTTCTGTCTACATAAAAGGCCAAGGCCCTACGAACATCAAGTAAATGTAAACTCCTCTCCAGGGGAGTAGTGGGGTTCTGGAAGAAAGAGGGTAGAACCAGGTCTTGGGAAATATGAAACTTCGTAGCCACCTTAGGCAGGAATGCAATGTCAGTTCTTAGAACTGCCTTATCTTTGTGAAATTTGAGGTACGGTGGATCCGCCCTAAGAGCGCACAGTTCACTGGCCCTCCTGGCCGAAGTTATCGCTATTAAGAAAGCCGTCTTCCATGACAGGCAAAACAAACTAGCCGAGGCTAAAGGCTCGAACGGAGCCTTCATCAAAGAATTAAGCACCAGTTCCAAGCTCCAAGAAGGGGCCACCGGAGCTACTGGGGGCCTAGTATTCATAATCCCCCTTAGAAAAGTCTTCACAAGGGGATCTGCAAAACACGAAGGGAGGCCCAATTTCCTTCGAAACCAGGAAATAGCGGCTAAGTAACATTTCAACGATGGGTAAGATAAGCCTGCATCCAACAATGAGACAAGAAAGTCAAGAACTAGGGAAACGGGGGCAGTGCCTGGGTCTGTTCCTCGTGTCCTGGCGTAGGAGGAAAATCTCGACCATTTATAAAGGTAAGATCGCTTAGTAGAAGGCCTATGGGCCGCCTCTATAATTCGGAGCACAGAGTGGGATAAATCAGAAAGGGGAGTTATAGACTGGGGAGGATACGCCACGCAGTGAGCCTCAGTCTGTGTACCTCTGGGTACAACACCCGTCCCCCCTGCGACGTCAAAAGGTCTGTCCTGTTCGCCAGACGGGTGAACACTCCCCTCGCCAGCAGGCGCAACGGTGCAAACCATGGTTGCCTCGGCCACCACGGGGTCACTAATATGCATTGCGCGTTTTCTGCCTGTAACTTCGCCACCACTCTCAACAGGAGTGGGAACGGAGGGAACGCATAAGTCCTGTAGCCCGTCCAAGTGTGGATGAAGGCGTCTCCTAGACACCTCCTCTGAGGCGACGCATGTGTTCGTGCGCAGAAGAGAGGACATTTCGAGTTGGACTGTGTTGCGAAAAGGTCCAGCTCTGGCGTTCCCCATGCTTGGAAGAGCTTCCGCACCTCCTCTTGGTTCAGGGACCATTCGTGGTGTGTTAGCGGGTTCCGACTCAGAGAATCCGCTAACAGATTCATTTCTCCTGGCACATGGGTCGCAAGCAGATGAATCCCCCTGTCTATACACCACTCCCATATCTGAATCGAGAGGTTCAGTAGGGTACGAGAGTGTGTGCCTCCCTGCTTGTTCAGGTAGTACATCACCGTGGTGTTGTCGGTGAGGATGTGTACTACCTGACCTGCGACGACCCTCTCGAAGGACTTCAGGGCCCTGTCGACGGCGAGAAGCTCTAGCACGTTTATGTGAAGAGCGCTTTCTTCTTTTCCCCACACGCCGTGAGCCACGAGACCTTGGGAGTGGGCCCCCCAGCCCGTCAAAGAGGAGTCCGTGGTAACCGTCCTTGTGGCGCGAGGGGCGTAGAAGGGTAGTCCCGCACAAGCCCACTCCGGATCCATCCAGCAACGGAGCGAGGAGCGGACCCATGATGGTGGGGACAGTCTCACTGCTGGGTTGTCTATCAGCGGGTTGAACACGGAGAGGAACCACGATTGGAGTAACCGCATACGCAATCTGGCATAGCGGATGACCGATGTAGTCGACGCCATGTGCCCCAAGAGCACCTGGAAATGTTTGGCTGACATGTCGGGTGCCGTGATGGTGAGGCTGATCAGGTCGCGCAGATTGGCGAAGCGGTCCCCCGGCAGAAAGGCTCTCTCGACGGTGGAGTCCAGAAGAGCCCCGATGAATTGGATGCGTTGTGAGGGCACCAACACCGACTTCTCCCGGTTGAGTACAAGGCCCAGTGACTGGAGAAGAGACAAAACCATGGAAACATGTTTTTGAAGCACATAACGGGAACTGCCCACTAACAGCCAGTCGTCAATGTACGGGTAAACTGTCACGCCCCTCGTCCTAAGGTGGGCGGCCACCACCGCCATGCACTTTGTAAAAACCCTTGGGGCAGCAGAAAGGCCAAAAGGTAGGACATTGAAACAATATGTCTGGCCGTTTACCCTAAAGGAGAGAAATCTACGATGGTGTGGAGCAATAGAGATATGGAAGTAAGCATCTCTAAGGTCAACAGTCGCAAACCAAACCCCCCTGGAAAGGAGAGGGGTTATGGAAGCAAGAGTCACCATCCGAAATTTCTTTGGCTTGATATGTTTATTTAAAGCTCTCAAATCAAGGATCGGGCGCATACCACCACCACGTTTGATAATCAGAAAATATCTCGAGAAAAAACAGAACGGAACCGATGAGGGGTCCACCAACGAGATGGCCCCCTTCTGCAACAGCATCCCCACTTCCTCCATAAGCTGAGGGGAAGAAACAGTGTCTTTCAACTGACCCACCCTAGGGATGTCTTGAAATTCGATAACATAACCATTAGAAACAATCGACAGTACCCAAGCATCCGTTGTGATGCGCGCCCAAGCAGGGTAAAAGGGGGCAAGCCTGTCTGTGAACAAGGGGGTGAGCTCAACGGGAGCCTCAGGGCCCAACGTGGAAGGACAGTGAGGGGAGGGGGTCCGACGAGAGGGGTCTTCTAACTGGGTCCCTGTCGGATCGGGTGGGTCCCCCTCTAAGCTTGTGGTGGGAGCGTCAAAGGCGCTTCTTGGAGGCACCTGAAAGCTTAGGTTTTCCTTGGAAGGGCTGCGCCCTAGCCCGTTGGAAATATGGGGTTCGACGGGCTCCTTGGTATCTGGAAGTCCCCGAAAATCTATTTCTAAAAGGTCCTGTAGAGGAGCTATTAAAGGGTTTGCGATAAGGTGTCGAAGACTGTTGCCATTTGGCCCTGGATTGGTTATATGGCTGCCATGTATAGCCAAACTTGAAGGCTGACTGCCTAACATCCTGCTTCTGTTTCAGATTGTCATCTGTATTAGGGTTGAACAGACCTTCCTCATGAAAGGGAAGGTCTTCGGCTAAGGCCTTCCCCTCCTCGGAAAGATTGGAGGCCCGTAACCAGGCATGCCTCCGTATGGAAGTGGCCGTGGCAAACAGGTTGCCTGCGGCTTCTGCCATATGCTTGGCAAAATCTTTCTGCAGTTTCGATAATGCCAGGGCCTCTCCTTGCAGTGCCTTGGGAAGGCGCTGCTCCTCTAGCGGCATGGACTCAATATGCTGCAACATCCGGTTCCACAAAAATGATTGGTAACCGCTCATATATGTAGCATAATGAGCCATGCGCGTGAACAAACTAGCTGCGAAATATGCCTTTTTTCCCATAGTGTCCAGCTTTCTGCCCTCCCTGTCCGGGGGGGCTGTCATCGAATTATTCTTGGGCCGCTTGGATTTAGTGACTTCGGCCACAACAGTGTTGGCCTTAGGCGGCGTCAAAGCCCACTTGGCTGTAGACATATCGATCTTATATAACGAATCCAGCCGCCTCGGAACGGCTGGCACCGCCAACGGGGCCATATCTACTACCTTGGCTAGTTTTAAAAGGTAGGGCAACACCGGGAGGGCAGAGGAGGAGGCCACATTTTGTTCGTCGGACGGGAACATGGGGTCTTCGACATGTTCTGGGGGTTTGGGGGCAGGGATCTCCAGGGCCCTTATCATTCTTTCCACCAACGCAGCAAATTTATTAAAATCAGCAGGGAGAACAACAGAAGCATCCTCACCCCCCAAGTTCTGAGTCACATCAGGTGGTTCTGAGCCAGAGTCACTTTCCCTAGGCTCAACATCCTCCTGGGCCGCCGCTCCAGGCACTTCCACAGGTGTGGCCCTCACGGGGGTGGCCATAGTAACGTCCAGTTCAGTTGTGCGGGCTAAGCCCGGGGTGACCGGGGCCACTGTGGCAAGAGAGTTGCTTATAGGTAAGTCAGAGCCACTTAACACACCCCGTGGTGCGCTGGAGGAAGGGAGTTGGCGGCCCCCGATGGGCAGTCTGTTAACAGCTGGAGCGGCCTCACCCACCTCGAGCAAGGGAAGGCTCACTGGAGAGGCCTGTGGAGGATGGGGCCTCGCTGGGGATGGCGCCCCCTGGAGGCCAACTGCCCCCTGTCCCGAGCTCGGGAGTGGAGGGGGCGGGGGGGCTGCTGGCACCACAAACGGAACCGGTGCCGGCACAAAAATGAGTTGGCCCGACGGGGCCATTTGCCAGAAGCCCTGCGGGGCTGTCGACCTCGGTCCCAGTCCCCTCCGGGGCCGGTGGGAGCGTCTCCGGCGTCTCGAGCGGCGCGAAGAGGAGGAGGAGGAGGAGGAGGTCGAAGAGGAGGAGGAGGAGGTCGACCTGGATCGCCTGCCGCTTCTCGGCGAGTCTCGGTGCCGGCGGCGTCGGGAGCCCTTACTCCTCCGCGATGGAGATCTCGAGCGCCTGGGGCGCTTACTGGGGCGACGGGATCCACGGCCTTCTCGTTGCCGGTCCCCCAATGCGGCCCCTGCTGATGGCCCAGTCGCGTCTGACACGCTCGTCAAATAAACAGCTGGCTCCCCTCCTGGAGCCCGAGGAGGCTCTGGGAACTCCGGCCTCGGAGAGGCTACAGTGAAGCCCGCATCCATTGCGAGGGTGGGAGGGCCGTTGAAGATCCCCTCGAACGCGCCGCTCCCCGAGGGGATGGGCTCCATGGGCGGAGTTATGGGCGGAGCTACAGAGGGCGGCCTTTCCTGTCTTAGCGCCGCCTCTCGCCCTCCCTCGGGCCCGGGGGAAGACAGAGTCGGCATCGCTGGAGTCAGCAAGGCATCAGGGGGCAGACTCTCCGGCCTTGAGGAGGAGGCCCTGGCTGGAGTAGCATCCGCTGACTCGAGGCACAAGGTAGGTGCTGCCACAGGCCGCTCTGGCTGCTCCTGGTGTTCCGCCATTACAGGGGGCGGGGCTAGGGCAGCCGAGGAGGACGAAGAAGAAGCAGTTCCCGCTCTTTTCGAAACCGCTCTTTTCCCCACTGATGGGCCGCGGCCATCTTGAGAGGCCTTATCCTTGGGCTTTTTTGCCTTCTTCTTAGCCAGACCTCCAGTTTTCTCAAGGAATGGCAAGGTGTTTAACACCGAGGGAGTCTGCTGCGCCGATGGCGTAGGCGGGAGCAGGGCCCTCTCGTATAGAGCCGCCTTGAGCCTGAGCTCGCGGCTTCTTCTAGTTTGTGGTGTGAAGGCCATACAGATCGAACAGGCCTGAGTGAGGTGCCCCTCGCCCAGGCAAGCCAAACACATAGAATGCCCGTCCGTGTTCGGAAACAAGCTGGGGCAGTTGGAGCATCGTTTAAAAGAGGTAGTCGCCATAGTCTAGCAGGTCTAGCAGGCGGAGCCTCAAGAGGGAGCCAAGTCAAACGTTCCGGGTCAATCGACGGCAAACGGGGTCCAAATCACTGTCCAATACCTTAGTCAAACCAGTCCAGAGTAGAGTCCAAAATAGATCAAGACCATATAATCAAAGAGAAGCTCGCACGGAGAAGAAGGTTCTCAGGCTGCCAACAGGAGCGCGGAAAAGAGAACTGCTGGCTAGCCCCGCCCACGGGCTACTTATACTCGGGGAGGGTGGGCGGGTCTAGCTGGGGTCTAAATTGTTATTTTACTTTCTAGAAGGTTCCGAAAGCTGTTCCACGCATGCGTGTAAATACCAAATGTACGATTCACAGGGACTACGACAGGAAACATGCGGATCAAGAATAGGCTCCACAGCTACTTACGGATCCACAGATCCCCGAATCCCACTGAATTCGGGATATTTTGCACTTTGCTTTCTCACTTTACTCTTTACTGTCAAAGGAGTTCTATTTTTCCAAGAAATATTCCTTCCAAAATCAACACCAGCAGAAAATATTCTTCCTCTCTGACTTTTTCCGGTGCTTCACCCCCAAAGTGTGTGTTGCGACAGTTCTAGAAACCAAGGTACAAAAGCGATGAAGCCATGGTTTTCCTGCAATTTACAGCACTGAATGTTTGCTGCGATATGTTGTAAACCATCCTGGGACAGAAATATGATATTACTATTATTATATGAAGTTAGGGCTGGGTTTAATTCAGGCAAAATATAAACGGGAATTGGAGTAGGCTTTACGTGTGAAACCCTGTAACAATGTCAGATGTACAGCCTTTCTTTCTTTCTTCCTTCCTACTTCCCCTCTTTTTCCCCTTCCTTTCTTCCCGCTTCCTTCCCTCCTTCTTTCCTCCTTCCCTTCCTTCCCACTTTCCCCTTCCTTCCTTCCTCCTCCTTCCATCCTTCATTTCCTCTTTTCCTTCACACCTTCCTTTCCTTCTACCTTTTCCACTTCCCTTCCTTCCTTTGTTCCTTTCCTCCTTCCTTCCCACCTTCTGTGCTTTCCGCCCGTTCTCCTTCCTTCCCTCCTTCTTCCCACCTTCCTCCCTTTCCACTCTTTCCCCCTTCCATCCTTTTCTCCTTCTTTTCCATCCTTCCCACTCTTTCCACTTCCTTCCTTCCCTTCTATCCTTCATTTCCACCTTTCCTTCCTTCCCACCTTCCTTTCCTCCTCCTTCCTACCTTTTCCACTTTCCTTCCTTCCCACCTTCCTGCCCTTTCTCCTTCCTTCCCTTCTTTCCCCCTTCCTTCCTTTCCTCCTTCTTTTCCATCCTTTCCACTCTTTCCCTTCTTCATCCCCTTCTATCCTTCATTTCCACCTTTCCTTCCTTCTACCCTTTCCACCTTCCTTCCTACTTTCCCTTTTTTCTTCCTTCCCACCTTCTTTCCTTCCCCTTCCTTCCTTTTTTCCACCCTTTCCTTCCTTCCCTCCTTCTTCCTTTCTACCCTTTCCACTTTCCTTCCTTCTACCTTCCTTTCTACTCTTTCCCCCTTCCTTCCCACCCTTTCACCTTCCTTCCCTCCTTCCTTTCCCCCTTCCCCCTTTTCTTGTTTCTTATTTCCACCTTCCTTCAATTCTTCCTTCTTTCAACATTCCTTCCATCCTTCCCACCATTTCTATCTTCCTTCCTTTCCACCATCCTTCCTCTTTGAACCTCTAAGTCCTCCAGGATGGAAGCTGACTATAGTCACCTACACATTCCTATAATAGGGGAAGTATTAAACTTTGGATTCCTATAAGGGGAAATATTACAATTTTGTCATTTGTGAGTTGTAGTAGTTGGTATTTATAGTTCACCTACAATCAGACAGCATTCTGAATTTGGTTCAATGATGGAATTGAACCAAACTTGGCACACAGAAATCCCATGACCTAGAGAAAATACTGGAAGGGTTTGCTGGGCACTGACCTTGAGTTTTGGAGTTGTAGTTCACCTACATCCAGAGAGCACTGTGGACTCAAACAATGAGAGATCTAGACCAAACTTGGAACACATACTCAATATGCCCAAGTGTGAATACTGGTGGAGTTTGGGGAAAATACACCTTGACTTTGGGAGTTGTAGTTGCTGGGATGAGAAGTTCACCTACAATCAAGGAGCATTCTGAACTCCACTAATGATAGAATTGAACCAAACTTAGCACACAGAACTCCCATGACCATCAGAAAATAGTGGAAGGGTTTAGTGGGCACTGACCTTGAGTTTTGGAGTCGTAGTTCACCTACATCCAGAGAGCACTGTGGACTCAAACAATGAGAGATCTAGACCAAACTGGGAACACATACTCAATATGCCCAAGTGTGAACACTGGTGGAGTTTGGGGAAAATACACCTTGACTTTGGGAGTTGTAGTTGCTACAATCAAAGAGCATTCTGAACTCCACTACTGATGGAATTGAACCAAACTTTGCACACAAAACTCCCATGACCTTCAGAAAATACTGGGTTTGGCCTAAATGGAGTACAGTGTTCCCTTGTTACTTCGCGGTTCACTTACTGCAGACTCGCTATTTTGCATTTTTTTTAAGAAAAACAATTTAATTAATGAGGGCACTTTGTAGCAAGGAGGGAAGAAGAGCCACCCTCTTGCTCTCTTTACCTTCCTCTTCCTCCTCGTCGCTGTCTTCTCCCCTCCTTGTCCCCTTTACCTTCCTGCTCCTGGGTGCTGCCGAGGACAGGAAGGTGGATGTAAAGCAGGTGAGGGGCGGCTCTTTTCCCCTCCTCGCCCTTTACCTCTATCTTCCTGCTCCTAGGTGCTGCCAGCAGTGCTCAGGAGCAGGAAGGCAAAGGTAAAGTGGGTTAGGGCGCAGCTCTTCTCCCCTCCTTGTCCCCTTTACCTTCGTGCTCCTGGGCGCTGCTGGTGATGCCGAGGAGCAGAAAGGTGAAGGTAAAGCGGGTGAGGAATGGCTCTTTCCCCCTCCTCACCTCCTTTACCTTCACCTTCCCACTCCTGGGCGCTGCCAGTGGAGCCAAAGAGCAGGAAGGCAGAGGTAAAGCAGGTGAGGAAGCAGCGCTTTCCCCCTTCTCACCCTCTTTACCTTCACCTTCCCGCTTCTGGGCGCTGCCAGTGGGGCCAAGGAGCATGAAGGCGAAGGTATAGTGGGCGAGGAGGCGGCTCTTCCACCTTCCTCGCCCCCTTTACCTCCACCTACCTGTTCCTGTGCGCTGCCGACAGCACCGAGGAGCAGGAAGGCAAAGGTAAAGAGGGTGAGGAGGAGGCTCTTTCTCCCTCCTTGCCCCCTTTACCTTCGCCTTCCTGCTCCTGGGCGCTGCCAGTGGTGCCGGGGAGCAGGAAGGCGAAGGTAAAGGGGGTGAAGAGTGGATTGGGCGTCATACGAGGAGTATTTTTCAAGTAAGGTCTGTTTTGTTGTAGACACTAGTAGTTCGTGCGCATACCGCAAAGAGCGCGTGTGTCGTGTACCAGCATGCCTCGGGAACAACCGTGCTCAGTTTCCGCTCTGTAGCTAACCTGTACGGTTCTGTTCTGTGCTTTAAAAATGTTTAAGACTCTCAACTCACCCTCCGCATGTGAGGTTCGCTCAGTGATACGGTTTTTGTCAGCAAGGATCCTGCCTGCTGCAGAAATTCATTGACAGATTTGTGAAGTGTACGATGATATACTGTTATGAGTGAAAGCAAAGTGCGTAAGTGGGTACGACAATTCAAAGATGGCCATGACAACATCCATGATGAGGACCACTCAGGTCGCCCTTCTTTGATTACAATGAACGCTTGGTTATCGGAGCAAGCGGCAAGTTTTTATGAAGAGGGTATTTAAAAATTGGTTCAGAGGTAGGAGAAGTGTTTCAACAAACTTGGCAACTATGTCGAAAAATAGTGAAGTATGTTGTTGTTGATTCGTTCAGTCGTCTCCGACTCTTCATGAGCTCATGGACCAGCCCACGCCAGAGCTCCCTGTCGGCCGTCACCACTCCCAGCTCCTTCCAGGTCAGTCCAGTCCCTTCAAGGATGCCATCCATCCATCTTGCCCTTGGTCGGCCCCTCTTCCTTTTTCCTTCCACTTTCCCCAGCATCATTCCCTTCTCTAGGCTTTGCTGTCTCCTCATGATGTGGCCAAAGGACTTCCACTTTGCCTCTAGTCTCCTTCCCTCCAGTGAGCAGCCGGGCTTTATTTCCTGGAGGATGGACTGGTTGGATCTTCTCGCAGTCCAAGGCACTCTCAGCACTTTCCTCCAACACCACAGCTCAAAAGCATCTCTCTTCCTTGGCTCAGCCTTCCCTCAGGTCCAGCTCTCACATCCGTAGGTGACTACAGGGAAGACCATGGCTTTGACTAGGCAATGGATCTTGGTTGCCAGTGTGATGTCTCTACTCTTTACTATTTTATCAAGACTGGACATTGCTCTCCTCCCAAGAAGGAAGCGTCTCCTGATTTCCTGGCTACAGTCTGCGTCTGCACTCATCTTTGCGCCTAGGAATACAAAGTCTGTCACGGCCTCCACATTTTCTCCCTCTATTTTCCAGTTGTCAATCATTCTTGTTGCCATAATCTTGGTTTTTTTGACGTTTAGCTGCAACCCGGCTTTTGCGCTTTCTTCTTTCACCTTGATTAGAAGGCTCCTCAGCTCCTCCTCGCTTTCGGCCATCAGAGTGGTGTCATCTGCATATCTGAGGTTGTTAATGTTTCTTCCAGCAATTTTCACCCCAGCTTTGCATTCATCCAGCCCCGCACATCCTCGCATGATGTGTTCTGCATACACGTTAAAAAGGTTGGGTGAGAGGATGCAGCCTTGCCGGACGCCTTTCCCAATCTTGAACCCGTCTCCTGTTCCGTGGTCAGTTCTGACTGTTGCTCCTTGGTCAGATTCCTCAGGAGAGAGGGAAGGGGGCTTGGGATGCCCATCCCACCAAGAACCTGCCACAATTTATTATGATCCACACAGTCAAAGGCTTTAGAAGAGTCAATATGAATAGAATAGTCAAGTGAAGTACGTACTTTCTGAAAATAAATTTACTTTTTTGAATTTACGTTTGTGTACTTATGTTCAAACGGACCTTACTTAAAAAATACCCCTCGTATTTCGGTTTTTCACTTATCGCGGGTGGTCCTGGAACGTAGGTAAGTTTGGAACCATTGTATCTTGAGAGAGAAAGAAAGGGGGAACGCAGGGAGGGGATTCTCAACGGAAGGCAAGGGCTTCGTGTTGTCGTGTTGTGACGATGTGTAACTTTTATTCTCATGTTTATGTGTTGTTTAGACAGTGGTTGATAAATGGTAAGTATGAAGGAATATATTTTGTTGGAGATGGTGGCTTGGCGTTAGCTGGGTTGCCATAGCAACAGGGGCAGAGCCAACTGCCTCTTCACGGGGCAGCTGTTTTGAAAGTCAGTCAGTAAGCCGGTGAGCTACTGAGAAGACTGAATCTCTGGGTGGAGATTCAGGGAATTAATTGGTGACCAAAGGGGTTACAGAAAAGGACCCAGTAGTGATAAAACTACAGGGGGTTATTGATTCTGCATTAAGAATCAAGGTTTGGCTGGGAACCAAGTCTGTTAATAAGCCTTTTAGCTTATTTGTTTTATTAGGACAGTTGTCCAGAAGAGTTACATCTGCTTATAGAAACCTCTTGAAGTCTATGCCTGAGATTACTCATGAAACCTTACTAATGTAAGCAATCAAGATTTGTGCCTCTTGTGAAGAAACAGTTAAACATGTTATACTCCTGTTAAAATAAACTTGTTACTATTTTCCTCAAGCCTTGCCTGATACAGTTTCTCTCAAGGCAAACAGCCTGCATGGGAAGTGGAGTCAAGCCAGGTACGGTAAACGCTGCACTATCAGATGAATAAAGCCTTCTGTAATTAATAGTCCCTTATAAAATAGCTCCTAAGCTGATATTGATCATTGCCCAGCTTTCCTCACAGATTAGGTGGCAGTAAGTTCAACCACACTCCTTCACAGTCGTGTTGTTGATTCTGCGGAAGGAAACAAGCGATCAAAACCGAAGACAAAAATCAAAGGCAGAGTTCCGGTTGTTTAGTTTTTCAATCATAGATTTTTTTTTTATGAAAAGGAATCACACATAATTCGGCAACGAACAGAATGCAAAAAAGGGGTGTGTGGGGGGGGGGGGGGAGGAACCGAAAACGTAACAAAACAAAACAAAAAATAATAAACAGTGTGGGGGGAAAAGGGACAAAAACCTGGCTCCTTTCCTCTCGATTGTCTACAAAAAATCCTTGTGTTCCATAGAAGGCAATGGGCAGTTAAGTGCTTTCTATTTAACATTCGCTTCAATCCTCGCTCTCTGTGTCACTTCTTTATTATTATTATTATTATTATTATTATTATTTGTATAATAACACACTTGCTCACACAAAAGTTGCTTCGACACAAGCACAGAGAGACACAGTTTCCGTACGGATTTTTTCTTCTTCTTCTTCTTCCCCTGCGGTCACACAATCCAACAGGAAATTAAAAAATAGAGGCGTCTAAAATGTCAGACCGTGTTTTCGGGTTTTTTTTTTGTCATAATTTCGTAAATTTTTTTTCACAGTTTTTTTTTAAAAAAATGTTTATATATTTATATATATTTATATATTTATACTTTATAGTTATTAATTAAAAAGTTGGATTCCGTTTTTGCTTTCCCCTCCCCACTTCCCCTTCCTTTTCCACTTCCACTTCCACTTCCTCTCTCTTGTTGTTTTGCTTCCGTCTTACAATCCGGAAGGGAAAAAAGGAAGGAGAACACTACTACATATGAGTCTTTTGGTAGATTCAAACTGTACAGAGTTGTCGAATGGGTGAGTGGAGTGAGTTTAAAAGACACGTCGATCTGTCGAAAGGTCTCTTTTCCGGAAGCGGCGGTCCGGGGTTTCGGGTTGGGGAAAAAAAGGCAGGCGATACAAAGCAGCACCAGTGTGGTTCGGTTAAAAATCGGTCGTGATTTCGGAAAAAAGGGTGGAAAACACAGGAAGACGCCTTTTCCCCGGGACCGGATGTTTCGCCGCAGTATTTTAAAAAAAAAGACAAATATCTGTCCACGGATCTCCCCACTTGTAGTGCTGGAATGGTACAGTCCGACTCGGGCAGAAACAATCACGGCGTCTCAGCGGTGCGTGTGTAGTGTACGAGTTCGTTTGTTTTGATTCTTTAAGTGCAAAATACAGAATTATTATTGTCCGTTCTCACCTCGCCCCATCACCGAACTTTTCGCCCGTGCGGCTTTGCCCGCGACTGATTGCGTCCCTGTATCTCTCGTGGCTCAACGGATGGACAGACGGAGGGATGGACGTGGGTGGGCTGGCAAACTTTAGGGGGAGGTGCCACGGCCAACGCTTCCACCCCCCCCCCCCGCGGGTAAACGCCCCACGTTTCTGCAAGTGCCATCTTCTCCTTAAGTCTTTACGAAGGGGGTCCAGTGGGGGAGGAAGGAGGGGAAATGGTTTCGAGTATTCTGTCCTGTCTGAAACACTGAGGAGTCTTCAGAAGGTCCAGGTGCATGAAATAGGTCAAGGTTTCCCCTTGACATTAAGTCTAGTTGTGTCAGACTCTGGGGGCTGGTGTTCATCTCCATATCTCAGCTGAAGGGCCGGCGTTGTCCGTAGACACCTCCAAGGTCATGTGGCCAGCACGACTGCACGGAGCACCATTTACCGTGGTACCTATGGATCTACTCACATTTGCATGTTTTCGAACTGCTAGGTTGGCAAGAGCTGGGGCTAACAGTGGGAGCTCACCCTCGCTACCTTCCGGCAGAAGCTAACACTGGGAGCTCGCCTTCGCTACCTTCCCACAGAAGCGGTACTTATTGATCTACTCACATTTGCATGTTTTCGAACTGCTAGGTTGGGAGGAGATGGGGCTAACGGTGGGAGCTCACCCTCGCTACCTTCCTGCAGAAGCCAAACTCACATTTGCATGTTTTCAAACTACTAGGTTGGCAGGAGCTGGGGCTAACAGTGGGAGCTCGCCCTCGCTACCTTCCCGCAAAAGCCAAACTCACATTTACATGTTTTTGAACTGCTAGGTTGGCAGGAGCTGGGGCTAACAGTCGGAGCTCACACCGGCTACCTTCCCGCAGAAGCGGTACCTATTGATCTACCCGCATTTGCATGTTTTCGAACTGCTAGGCTGGCAGGAGCTGGGGCTAACAGTGGGAGCTCGCCCTCGCTACCTTCCCGCAGAAGCCAAACTCACATCTGCATGTTTTCAAACTGCTAGGTTGGAAGGAGCTGGGGCTAACTAACAGTGGGAGCTCGCCCTCGCTACCTTCCCGCAGAAGCGGTACCTATTGATCTACTCACATTTGCATGTTTTCAAACTGCTAGGCTGGCAGGAGCTGGAGCTAACCCGCCCCCGCTACCTTCCTGCAGAAGCGGTATCTATTGATCTACTCACATTTGCATGTTTTCAAACTGCTAGGCTGGCAGGAGCTGGGGCTAACGGTGGGAGCTTGCCCCCGCTACCTTCCCGCAAAAGCCAAACTCACATCTGCATGATTTCAAACTGCTAGGCTGGCAGGAGATGGGACTAACAGTGGGAGCTCACCCCGGCTACCTTCCCGCAGAAGCGGTACCTATTGATCTTCTCGCATTTGCATGTTTTCGAACTGCTAGGCTGGCAGGAGATGGGACTAACAGTGGGAGCTCACCCCGGCTACCTTCCCGTAGAAGCGGTACCTATTGATCTTCTCGCATTTGCATGTTTTCAAACTGCTAGGCTGGCAGGAGCTGGGGCTAACAGCGGGAGCTCACCCTGCTCCCTGGATTCGAACCACTGACCTTTTGGTCAGCAAGTTCAGCAGCTCAGAGGTGCAAAAACCTGCTGCGCCACCAGGAAGCCCCTGGTGCTTGTGATATATATATGGAAGGGTAAGTGTTTTGAGTTCCTGAAGCAGCAAAGAGCCAAACAGCCAACGTCCCAAACACACGCCTTTCCCCAAAATCTTGGGTCTGGATGGAAGCAAGATCCGGGATTTCCAAGCAGGAGCCGTTCACTTTACATTCATTTTAACGGGAGGAAGAAATGCTTCTCGTTCAGCCACCCCGGCTTGGAATGAAAAGCACCAAATGTTTGGAAGGAGCAGGAAAATGGATCTAGATAGGACACCGTTGCGTGGCTGGTCTCTCTCAGCATCTCCAGGCTGCAAATTTATGTCCAAGCAACACTATAATTCTCAACCGCGGCTCCTTCCTTCAGTTCTCCATTTGCAGGCCGACTTTCAGGTGGAGCAAACACCTGAGCGGAGGCTCCACGAGCGTCTCGTTGACCCTGCAACATAGTTCATCTTATAGTTTTTGGTGAGGAAGGCTTTTAAGTGGATGACCCTGAAGGTTTGAGAAGACGTTGAGTTTCCTGAAGTATCCTATGCACGCCTGAACCATGGGAAGGAAGGTGTAGTTCAGCTTTATCCCGGCAATCGATGTGGCACAGCACCCCAAAGTCGTACCAGTTCGTGTACGGACAGATTGCAAACTTCCTGCCTTGTGTCGTTTTGTGAAACAACCTTATTCCCTTCTTTTGCACGAGTTCGATCGTTCTGTTTCTGAAAGACCCCTCCGGGGTTTCGCCTTGTATTTCTGGAACGATGTGACCGAGTGTTAAAACAATCATGCTGTCGTTAAAACAGGCACATACATTTCATTACATCCCATTCTTCTTTGCCGTCGTCTCTTCCTTCCTCTACGGAGAGGCGAGGGGCGTTACTCCGAACGCTTTGGGAGGGTGGGATTCCTCCAAAGTAGTTAACAGATGACGGGGACCCCATCTGTGTTGAATATCATGCCCGTGGTGGGCTCGTATGTCCCCGCTAGGTAGTAAAGGTCTTCGCTGTCCTGGTATTTCTTGGTTTTCAGCATCTGCTCGTATTGCTCCAAGTCGACCACCAGACATTTGTGCGAGATTGTCTGGACGTCGTTCTCGTCAACGTGGGAAGACTGGTACAGCGCACGCTGGGTCGGAAAGGAGAGAAAGAGAGAGGGAAGGGGAGAGGTTAGCCGGGCGACGTGGAAGACACCAAAGCACAATAAGAAGCAATACATCTCCTATTTATTTATTATTTATTTCGGTTGCTTCTACCCCGCCCTTTTCACCCCGGGGGAGGGGGGGGGACTTAGGGCGGCTTACAAAAGCGAGGCACAATTCGATGCCCGCATCACAAACAGCATAACAGTTAACACAATACTTTTAGCAATAACTGTTAACAAAAATAATAATTATTACCGGCAGAAACAACCATAAAACCAATAAAAGCAATGAAAGCAATAAAATCAATACAAACCTCATTAATAGTCAGCGTTTCAGGGTCTCATAGTTTAAGTTCCAATTTCCACTAAATTGTCGGTCCTGTCCATCTGGTTTCCATATCTAGTTGTCGGATTGCCCAAAGGCCTGGTCCCACAACCACGTCTTTACCTTTCTCCTGAAGGCAAGGAGGGATGTTGATGCCCTGATTTCCCCCGGGAGTGAGTTCCACAGGTGGGGGGCCACCACTGAGAAGGCCCTGCTCCTCGTCCCTACCAGCCTCACTTGTGATAGTGGTGGGGTCAAGAGCAGGGCCTCCCCAGATGATCTCAGATTCCGGGGTGGGACGTAGAGGGAGATACGTTTGGACAGATACGCTGGACCGGAACCGTAAAGGGTTTTGTAGGTCAAAACCAGCACCTTGAATTGTGCTGGGAACTGAATCGGCAGCCAGTGGAGCTGACACAGCAGGGGGGTGGTGTGCTCCCTGTATGACGCTCCGGAGAGTAGTCTGGCTGCTGCTCGCTGGACCACTTGAAGTTTCCGAACAGTCTTCAAGGGCAACCCCACGTAGAGTGCATTGCAGTAGTCTATACGGGATGTGACAAGAGCTCCTATTCTTCCCTATGAACCATCAAGATTACTCAGATCGTCTGGAGGGGCCCTGCTCTCGATCCCGCCGGCCTCAGAAGCACGGCTGGTGGGGACGAGGGACAGGGCCTTCTCGGTGGTGGCCCCACAACTCTGGAACTCTCTCCCGCCAGAGGTCAGAACCGCCCCAACAATCCTGACATTCAGGAAACAGGTGAAGTCGTGGTTATGGAGTCAGGCTTTCGAAGAATGAGACAACGATCTGGATGGAAGACGGTGTATATTCGATATTCGAGTTTCGTATGACGACTGACCACTGTAGTTTTAAATTGGTAGGTTACTCACCTGTAACCATCTTTCTTCGAGTGGTCCTCCGTGTTTTTTAATGTTTTATTGTAATGTGCACTTTGATATTTTACTGATTGTATGTGTTTTTATGGTTAGAAACCGGGCTGAGTCCCTCTTATGAGGTGAGAAGCTTGGTATATAGAACTTTGAAATAAATAAATAAATAAATAAATAAATCTTTTAAAACAGTGTTTCTCAGCCTTCCTTATGCCGTGACCCCTTAATACCATTCCTCATGTTGTGTTGACCCCCAACTACAAAATTATTTTCATTGCTACTTCACAACTATAATTTTGCTACTATTATGACTTGCAATGCATATATCTGATATGCAGGATGTATTTTCATTCACTGGACCAAATTTGGTACGTATACCCGATATGCCCAAATTTGAATACTGGTGGAGTTGGGAGGGGATTGATTTTGTCATTTGGAAGTTGTAGTTGCTGGGATTTATAGTTCACCTACAATCAAAGAGCATTCTGAACTCCACCGACAATGGAATTGAACCAAACTTGGCACACAGAACTTCTATGACAAACAGAAAACACTGGAAGGGTTTGGAGGGCATTGGACTTGGGTTTTGGAGTTGTAGTTCACCAATAGTGAAAGGACCAAGGTAGTGACATCCCCAGCTCATTCCTTGTTTGGGTATCAGCCAGCACGTCAAAGGCTTAAATCAAGAAATAGTTTTCAAAGACCTACAGAGACATTCGCTGGAACACCTCAGCAAGCGAGAGTCCAAAAGTGGCAGGCTCAAACCCAGAACCTCAATCAGTGGCTGATACCAAATGAGAGACTCCTCCCTGGGCACACAGAAGACTGGGCGACTTGGAAGGCGCTGAACAGACTGCGTTCTGGCACCACGAGATGCAGAGCCAACCTTTAGAAATGGGGCCACAAAGTAGAATCCACGATTAAAGGAAAGAATCTGGGTAATTGGTAGGAAGAATAAGGCCATATTCGACAATGTGTGGGGCTGAGTTAGAACTGGCCATTTTCAAAGGCTTGTTGAAACCACCAGGTCTTCAAGCTCTTACGAAAGGAGGGGAGGAACGGGGCCTGTCTTATTTCCCTTGGAAGGGCGTTCCAGAGGCGGGGGGCCACCAGTGAGAGGATCCTCTCTCTTGTCCCCACCAACTGCGCTTGAGACAATAGTGGGACTGAGAGGAGGGCCTCCCCGGAAGATCTTAGAGCTTAAAGGTTTTCCCCTGACATTAATTCCAGTCGTGTTCGACTCTGGAGGTTAGTGCTCATCATTTTTAAGCTGAAGAACCAGCGTTGCCCATAAACACCTCGAAGGTCATGTGGCCAGCATGATTGCATGGAGTTCCATTATCTTCCCTCCGAAGTAGTACGTTTTGATCTACCCACATTTGCATGTTTTCGAACTGCTAGGTTGGCAGAAGCTGGGGCTAACAGCAGGAGCAAGGATAATGAGCTTGCTTCTGCAATCTGCTCTCAGCAGTCTGGCACATCTTCCAGAGACTGTACCACTGTAAAGAACTTCAGGATGGAGCTTGGTTCCAAAACACGCAAATGACAGCTAAGGGCCAACTGACAAAAGCTTGGGGCTTTTTCAGACCATGCAAAGAACAGGAAGGGTGTGTCCTTTGCAATATTTTCTCTCCTAAAGACCAAGAGGTCCCTGCCCACACTCACCTCCATGAAGTCTTTCCTCTGGTTGGAACCCTGGAGTGCGGTGGAAAGGCTCCTCCCGGACTTCTGATCCCAGCGCTGAAGTCAGGAAGAACCAACAGAGTGAAGGTGAAGAGATGGAGTAGAGAAACAACAGAAAGAAAGGAGTGAGATTAGCAGGAATCAAAAACAACAACACTCAAAGCTTTCGACGAACAAAATAGCCTTTTCGACTGCGCCCAGAACTTGGTCTTGTAGGAAGGATTGAGGGTGGAAATACAGTGCATTCTGCTCAGATGTTTGGATCCACTTGACTTTTTGTTTTTTGTCTGCCTTCAAGATGTTTCAACCTATAGTGACCCTAAGGAACCCATCACAGAGTTTTCTCAGCAAGATTTGTCCAAAGGGGCCTCACTTTTGCTTTCCTCTGAGGCTGAGAATATGTGACTTTCTTAATCTTATCCAAGCAGGCTTCTGGAACTGAGCAGGGATTTCAACCCTGGTTTCCGTGAGCCTTAGCCTAACACTCAAACCACTATTAGGGTCACGATGAAATATGATATATGGTTTGAAGGGACTTAATGAAAGGTGTGTTGGGGTTCAGCCTGCGTGTGAACCTGATTCTCTGATTGTATTTCCTGATGCAACCGAACAGGCTACTGAACACGTTTTTTCCCCTGATGGTTTGGAAACTGTCGATTCTGAAGTCAGTGGCTTGGAAAGTGAAACTACATTTCCTGATGGGAATGTTTCTGAATCAAGCAGTGATAGCTCTCCAGAGGAGCTAGCACCAGCCTTTTTTTTAATGAGGATAGAAAAGGACAGATTTGGAAAAACAGGAGTGAATCGCAGAGTCTGCGAAGGTCAGGCAGATTAAAGGAAAGGGAGGCACAAGCTTCAAAGCCTGGAGGCGTGTCCCGAAATAGTTTCTTTAGTTTAAAGTGTCTCTCCCCGGGCTGTCTCGTTAGATCAAGCATAGTTTAGACTGAGGCAATACCTTGGCAGATTTCCCGTTTCCCATGGCCTGCATTCCCAGAGGCTTCTAGTTTCCAAGTATGGTTAGTGAAATGCTAACAGGTTCCAGGTTTTTATAGTGTTGCTTTTGGAATTTTGGTCTAGTTCAGAGATATTCCTGACTGCTGAATTTTACTGTGGCTTTTTGACTTTGTCTTTTCCTCTATTTTGTAACCATTTTCCATCAATAAAAATGATTGTTTTTTCCCACAGTCAAGTGTGGTGGATTAATATCTTATGGTCTTGTTTCCTGATCTGGGTTGCAACAAGATGTCTGAATGGGGCCTCCTTGGGTTGAAGATTCCACCATAAGAAATAAGGCCTGGATAACAACTGCAATTCATGGACTGTAATTAAAAGTTGCTGATGAGAAGCACTGAAAGGGTTAAATAGATGCAATAACTCAGCAAAAGCTGTTCTGTTGCCGCACAGAATGATTAAGTGTTAATATTGCTGACTTGATGAACTTTTGGGGAAAAACAACATGTTAACCTTAATCAGAAACAATGGCTCTTTTAAGTTAAGGTGAAGAAGAAAGCCAGAACAAGGCTTGTGCTTTGCTAACACCAATCAAGGAGAGTCAACATCTGTCTGGAAACTGAGATGGAGACAGAATGTTTCAGGATGGAAGACGTCTATCATTAATTTACAACTTTGGGCTAACATCAGCAGAAATATTGCTATAGAAGAGAGCTTATTCTCCTTCCTCTCTGCTCCATGGGAAGGACAGAGATGGTGTATGGAGAGTGTCAGATCTGCTATGGGAAAGCAGCATTCTGTACACTTTGGGCTCCTTTTCTCAAGGGAAGAGGAAGGGGTGCATTTTGCAGTCATGATATGTTTGCAGGGAGTCAGGTTCTGCCGTAGGAAAAAGGATTTGGTTCTTGGCATTGTGCTTAGGGTAAGAATGTGTTTTTTTAAAAAAAGTTTAGAAGTTCAGAAGTTCTGTAACTATGTGTTGGCAGATTTGCAAGGAAGCAGTCTGGCCTATGAGATGTTCTTCACGGAGGAAGAATGGAGAAATTGTGATTTATGCATGATGATAATTGAATGTTTCTATGTAGTGAGAACGCTGAGTAAAAATATACCCCCTCCTCCCCCCGCTTTTGTTTATCTGACTTAAGCATTCATTTAATTGCCTGACTAGTTATATTTTGAAACAGTGAACCCTCTGCTAGGATGTCCTTTTGGTTATACAGTGTTTCCTCACTTATCATGGGTATTCTGTCCCAGGACCACCCGCAATAAGTGAAAATCCGCGAAGTAGGGATGAGGCGTAGGACTGCCCCCTCCTAGGAATGGCTCCACTCACTCCTCTCTCCCCCTCTCCGCTCTCTCACTCTCACCCTTCGCTTTCTCTTTCCTCTCCTCTTTCCCCATCCCTTCCTCCCTCCCCCCTCCCCTTGCACACCACACTTCCCGCTGGCTCTTCCTCGCATGCCTGCCTCTCTCTCCCCTCCTCCTCTTCCCCCTCCTCCTTCCCCGCACGTGCATGCCTTCTTCATCTTCCTCTCCTCTCTCCCCCCCCCCCCCCCCCGGTCAGTAAGGTGGCTGCAGGAGAAGGAAAGTGCTGTCAGGAAAGGGAAGGGAAAGAGAAGGGAAGGGAACGGAAAAGAAAGGAAAGGAAAGGGAGAGGGAGAGGGAAGGGAAAGGAAAGAGAAAGGGAAGGGAAAGAGAACGGAAGGGAAGGAAAGGGAAGGGAAAGGAAAAGGAAGGGAAAGGGAAGAGAAAGGAAAGGGAGAGGGAGTGGAAAGGAAAGAGAAGGGAAAGGGAAGGGAAAGGAAAAGGAAGGAAAAGGGAAGGGAAAGGAAAAGGAAGGGAAAGGGAAGAGAAAGGAAAGGGAGAGGGAAGGGAAAGGAAAGGAAGGGAAAGGAAAGGGGAAGGGAAAGGAAAAGGAAGGGAAAGGGAAGAGAAAGGAAAGGGAGAGGGAAGGGAAAGGAAAGAGAAGGGAAAGGAAAGGAAGGGAAAGGGAAGGGAAAGGGAAGGAAGGGAAAGGGAAGGGGAAAGGGAAGAGAAAGGAAAGGGAGAGAGAAGGGAAACGAAAGAGAAGGGAAAGGAAAGGAAGGGAAAGGGAAGGAAGGGAAAGGGAAGGGAAAGGAAAAGGAAAAGGAAGGGAAAGGGAAGGGAAAGGGAAGGGAAGGGAAAGGGAAAGGGAAAGGAAGGGGAAGGGAAGGGAAAAGGAAAGGGAAGGGAAAGGAAAGGGAGAGGGAAGGGAAAGGAAAGGAAGGGAAAGGGAAGGGGAAGGGAAAGGAAAAGTAAGGGAAAGGAAAAGTAAGGGAAAGGAGAGGGAAAGGGAAGGAAAGGGAAAGGGAAGGGAGAGGGAGAGGGAAAGGGAAGAGAAAGGAAAGGAAAAGGGAAAGGGAAGGGAAAGGAAACAAGCCCTTCTCGCCTTTCCCTTCGCCGGGTGAAGAGAGAGAGAACAAAGGAAAGGAATAAAAAGGTCTTCAAGGCTGGAGGGAAGGAGGACTGAGAGGAAAACCATGAAACAGCGAGTCTGCGAAAAGCGAACCGCAAAATAGCAAAGAAACGTTGTATAGGTGTATAGGTATAAGGTATAAGGGCCACATAATAATAATCCCTGTTATTTGGCTTTCTTCTCAAAGTTGAGATGATTTCCCTCCACGACTGAGCCAGAGTTTTCCTCTCCCCTTGAATAAGGAAGTTTCACGCTTCAGAGGCCGCCTACCTTGCCTTCGTTGAGTTTCTTCCCAGGATTGGTCTCTTCTGGGTGGTAAAACCATTTCACCCGGACGACCATGTTGTTCCCCCAGGACTCCCACATGCTCTGGATCCGGCCAATGTAGGGCAGGTTGGGCCGGCCGGCCGATAGGAAGACGGCACAATCTCCGATGCGGATGATCTCCTTTCCGCGGACAATGGCTTTGTAGAAGAGCTTCCGGGCTTTTCCCTTCATCCCACGCCTCTGTGGAACAGAAGAATGCAGGATCTCATAAGCTCAGAACCTGTTTTCCACATTAGGATGGATCCAGATCCTAAGCCACACACACACATATATAAACATACATTTATATCTAAACTTTATATATTTATTTATTTATATAAAGTTTATTATTATTATGCTGCTCTGGGACCAGAGTGAAGAGAAGGGGTCAGGAAGACAGTTCCACCTTGTCTCCTGCACTATGATAATAAAATAATATAATATATTGTATATACATATAATATTGAAAATATTATGATGTAATACAATATAATACTACTACTAATAATACAACATTATAATTATATATTTTATATTACATGTAATATTACTAATAATATTACAGTAAAATGGTATGGTAGAATATAGTAATACATAATACTTAATATTTATTTATTTATAACATTTATATGCCACCCTTCTCACTCCAAAGGGGACTCAGAGCAGCTCTCTCTCTCTCTCTCTCTATATATATATATATATATTGTTGGAGTTCAGCCTGATCCTGATCTGTGGGAACCGGATTCTCTGATAGTTTTTCCAACTGAGCAAGCTCTCCCTGACTCTGACAGTGTGGAATCTGTTGTTGATGCAGAGGTCAGCGGGGATGAAAACGAAACCCAACAGCTGGAGGAAAATGTTTTGGAAGTTAGCCGTGATATCACTAGCCGTGATATCTCTCCACCTGGGGTTTTTAATGAGGACCGAAGAGAACAGATAGTTAGAGACAGAAATGTTTCCCAGTTTCTACGAAGGTCCCATCGTTTACAGGAGAGACAGGCCCAGACGTCAAAGTCAAGGGGCGTTTCAAAGAATAGCTTCTTTGGTTTAAGAGGCCTCCTACCGGGTGCCTCTTTAGATCAAGCAACGTTTGGTACTGTGACTGTGCCTTGGCAGAATTCCTGTGTTTCGTGGCCGGTAATCCCAGAGGCTTAGTTATCAAGTCAAAATTTTGCTCAAGTTCAGAGATTCTACTGACTGCTGTGTTTTTCTGTGGCTTTTTGACTTTGCATTTACCTTTCTTTTGTAACCAATTTTTCATCAATAAACAAGGATTGCTTTTCCTACAGTCCAGTGTGGTGGATTTAATCTTATGGTCTCGTTTCTTGAACTGAGATGCAACATATATATGTGTGTGTATATATATGTGTGTGTGTGTGTGTGTGTGTGTATGTGTATATACACACACACACATATACTATATTGTACTATACCATTATATTGTAATATTATTACTAATATTACATCTATACATGTAATATAAAATATAAAATAAAAATATAAAATAATATAAAATATTTAATTATAATATCATATGATATTGTGCTATGGTAATAATATAATGTATTGTATTTACATATTACTCGTAAGCCGCTCTGAGTCCCCTTCGGGATGAGTAGGGCGGCATATAAATGTCGTAAATAAATAAATATATGTTTTGCACTTAATGTGAGGTGAGCAGCCTTGGGCCCTGTCACAGGAGAAAGGTGCGATATAAATAAATGTTAAAAGTTATGCTTTGACTGCAACTGCCATTAACCCACTCTTGCACAGTCCAATCCTCCCTCACCTGGGTAGGCTTCCCAAACCACTTCCAAAGCTGTCGTGCAGGTAGGAAGGCAGCAATTTTGGGCCTGTTCTCCACGGAAGGCAGCCGCTGGCGCTTGGCAAGCTCCTTGGTGGTGGGCAGGTGGATCCCTTCGCGCTTCTTGGGCCGGTTCTTGTTCCCGCTCGGCTGCTTCTGTGCCGCCGCCTGCTGCTGCTGTTGTGCTTGTGGTGGCGATGGTTGTGGCGGCTGCTGCTGCTTAGAGTCCGGAGGGTGGGAAGCCGAGCGGGATTTCCCGGCCTGCTTGGCTGGCTTAGAAGGCAAGGCCTGCTGGGCAGAAGAAACACCGGGCTGGGATTCAGAAGTCTCCTCGTCCGAGCTGCAGGAGGAGTCTTCATCCGTGGTGGAGGAAGAAGAAGACGAGGAGGAAGAGCTGGAGCTGGAGGAAGAGGAAGTGGAGGAGGAGGAAGAAGAGGAGGAGGAAGAGGAGCTGCTACTGCTGGAGGAGGAGGAAGTGGAGGAGTTTGTGGAAGACATGGGCGTGGAGGCCCGCGAGCTGGCGGAGCTGCCATCTTGGGCGGTGCCGCCGTTCTTCTCTGCTTCTTCTTCTTCCCCTTCAGACTCCGAACTGCTGCCGCTACTGTTGCTTTCGGACTCGTCTCCTGCCGGCTCTGCTCGGTCTTTGTCCTCATGATCTTTGGAAGACGAAGGAGTCTCTCCAGAGCCACCTCCAAACTTGCTGGAAAACTTAGAGGCAGAAGCTTCTCCCCCGGATGCTTTGTTCCTCGAAGATTTCTGCTTGGCGTCGGCACTTGCGATGGAATTGTAGCTCATTCCCAGGATGTTCTTGGCCTCCCTCCTGCCGGCCAGGTTTGAGCTTCCCAGCATCCGCATGGCTTCTTTCGTCTTCTTGCTCTTGGGAGACATGACCCCCTCGTGGTCTAGCTTGATCAGGACCTCACTGTCCGGGATCTTCCTCTGGGCTTTGGCCGTTGACCCAAACTCCGGGGATTCCTCGGAGGACTTCCCTTTCTTTGACTTGACTTTGTGGGAGGAGGCATCAGAAGAACCAAAGGCTCCCAAGATGCCGGAGAGCTCAGCGTACTGCTCGTTGCCACGAACGCTGCTAAACACTGGCGACTGGAAAGAGGACTGCGATGGACTGTGGATTTTGGCTGAAATCTTCATCTTACTGCCTTTACTTTGGTGTTTTTCTTCTGTGGGGTCTGGGGAGGATCTGGCAGGGACCGGCGGCGTTTTCTTTGAGCTTTTCACAGTCTGCTTGCAAACAGTCTTTTCGGGCAGATGGGAAGGGCTTGTGGGTATTTCCTCCTGGTTTGTTGGTTCTGTTAGGACACTTTCTTCTGGGAAACAACAAAAAAGCACATCAATGGAATAAAGAAATAAAACACCATTTGCAGATAATAATAATAATAACAACAACACTGTTCTACAAATTGTCAGGTTTTACAAAGTATTGTATGTAATGTAATATGGCTGAGTCATGCACTGCTAATGGGCTTCTATTGGAAATGCTGAGTCATGCATTAACTGTATATAGGGAATCATTTGGGGAATGTGTTCTGGCCTAGTCCAGGTGATTGTGAATGATGCAATCCTGGGTCTGAGTTAAGTTAATGAGTTGGGAACCAATCAGAGATTGATATGTGTAATTGTAAAGAATTGTATATAAGGAAGTCATATACAGTGTAGTCTCTCTCCTTGTGCTGTGATGTTGTTCGTCGAAGTCTCTATGTAATTGATTAAAAGAACCTGTCTGCTAAGACAAAATATAACTATGTGCTGTGGTAAGTTTGTAATGTCATCTAGACTGAGGGAAAGACAATGGTAAACTGACAATGGCCGGGCATGTGCTCAAGTGTCTGTAAAAGGTTCCAGAGTGACTGCAGGCTGTGGGAGCAGTATGTGTGAAAAAGATCTTGGAGTCCTCGTGGACAACAATTTAAACATGAGCCAACAATGTGATATGGAGGCAAAAAAAGACAATGGGATTTTGGCCTGCATCAAGAGGAGCATAGTGTCTAGATCTAGGGAAGTCATGCTACCCTCTATTCCGCTTTGGTTAGATCACACCTGGAATATTGTGTCCAATTCTGGGCACCACAATTGAAGAGAGATATTGACAAGCTGGAATGTGTCCAGAGGAGGGTGACTAAAATGATCAAGGGTCTGGAGAACAAGCCCTATGAGGAGCGACTTAAGGAGCTGGGCATGTTTAGCCTGAAGAAGAGGAGTCTGAGAGGAGATATGATAGCCATGTATAACTATGTGAGAGGAAGCCACAGGGAGGAGGGAGCAAGCTTGTTTTCTGCTTCCTTGGAGACTAGGACGCGGAACAATGGCTTCAAACTACAAGAGAGGAGATTCCATCTGAACATGAGGAAGAACTTCCTGACTGTGAGAGCCGTTCAGCAGTGGAACTCTCTGCCCCGGAGTATGGTGGAGGCTCCTTCTTTGGAAGCTTTTAAACAGGGGCTGGATGGCCATCTGTCAGGGGTGCTTTGAATGCAATATTCCTGCTTCTTGGCAGAATGGGATTGGGCTGGATGGCCCATGAGGTCTCTTTGATTCTATGATTCTATGTGTTCTGGCCTGGTCCAGGTGATTGTGAATGATGCAATCCTGGGTCTGAGTTAAGTTAATGAGTTGGGAACCAATCAGAGATTGAGATGTGTAATTGTATAGAATTGTATATAAGGAAGTCATGTACAGTGTATTCTCTCTCCTTGTGCTGTGATGCTGTTCATCGAAAGCTCTATGTAATTGATTAAAAGAACCTGTCTGCTAAGACAAGATATAACTATGTGCTGTGGTAAGTTTGTAATGTCATCTAGACTGGGGGAAAGACAATGGTAAAACTGACAACGGCCGGGCATGTGCTCAAGTGTCTGTAAAAGGTTCCAGAGTGACTGCAGGCTGTGGGAGAAGTTGACTGAAAATACTGTGCAGGAAGAAGCTACTGGAAAGTGCTGAAGTTGTGCAACTGATCTGCTGCTGAATTGTGAAGTTAATCTCAAAAAAACCACACATTAAGATGCAATCAAACATTCCTTCATTCCACTCTGGGCTACAGGGACTGAGCCTGGCCTGGGAGAAAGCAGCTTTCCTAGTGTCTTCTCACAATGTTCCCAACCCACTAAGACAGGCTGTGGTGTTTATACCAGCTTTCTCCTTGTTGCTTGTTTTTCTCCCACGTCCTTTGCCTTTTGAAGCGATCTCGTCCGATTCCATCCCAGTTCCTTCTTTTCCTTCTCCAGTATCTTTACTGGATTTGCGGCTGCGGCGTTTCATGCTGGGTACCAAGAGGGCCGGAGAAGGCTCGGCACCTGCAACAGTCAAGAGCCATTGTTGGCATTGTGCTCCTTGGTTCTTGCCCTTCTATCTGCCTCGCTCTCTCACACACACCCAAATAATAATAATAATAATAATAATAATAATAATAATAATAATAACAATAATAATAATAATAATAATACTTTATTTATACCCCGCTACCATCTTCCCAAGGGACTCGGTGTGGCTTACATGAGGCCGAGGCCGAATACAACAGCACAAGCAATAACAACAACAACAACAGTACAAGCAATTAAAATAAAAACATAGACAATAAAATATACAACATTAGCAATAAGACAAACAGAATTAAAAACAGTGGGAAGGCCAAATGTAAAGTTAAAATTGGAAGTGATGCTGGGACATGGACGAAAAGGTGATAGTGGCGTTTGTGGAAGGGCATACGAGCAGATCTAAAAAATATAAAGTGCTTGGAGGACAAAGTGCTATGGGATCATTATTCCAGGAAGGCACACTGGAACAACCATGTCTTCAAGCTCCTCCTGAAGACTGCCAGAGTTGGGGCCTGTCTGATATCTTTAGGGAGAGAGTTCCAGAGTCGAGGGGCCACCACCGAAAAGGCCCTTTCTCTCGTCCCCACCAATCGTGTCTGCGAGGCTGGTGGGATCGAGAGCAGGGCCTCTCCGGATGATCGAAGGGATCGTGTGGGTTCGTATACAGAGATGCGGTCACGCAGGTAGGTGGGTCCCAAACCGTTCAGGGCTTTGTAGGTAAGAACTTGCACCTTGAATTGGGACCGGTAAATGAATGGTAGCCAGTGGAGCTCCTTGAACAGGAAGGTTGACCGCTCCCTTTAAGGGGCCCCAGTTAACAACCTGGCTGCCGCCCCTTGGATCATCTGAAATTTCCGGGCCATTTTCAAGGGCAGCCCCACATAGAGTGCATTACAGTAATCCAGTCTAGAGGTGACTAAGGCGTGGACCACTTTGGCCAGATCAGCCTTTGCGAGGTACACATTACTGCCCCCCAAATCCACCTGAGAGTGACTTAAAATAGGATTACCGGCAGAAATCCACACTGCAAGCAAAACATGTATCAGTGAGCTCTGTTGTGGCTCCTATTCATAATGCTGAGTTTCTTTAAGTGCAACCTAAATATGGGCAGAGTTGTATTGCCGAAGGCTTTCATGGCTGGAATCACTAAGTTCTTGTGGGTTTTTTCGGGCTATAGGGCCATGTTCTAGAGGCATTTTCTCCTGACGTTTCGCCTGCATCTATGGCAAGCATCCTCAGAGGTAGTGAGGTCTGTTGGAATTAGGACAATGAGTTTATATATCTGTGGAATGGCTGGGGTGGGGCAAAGAGCTCTTAACTGCTGGAGCTAGGTGTGAATGTTTCAACTGACCACCTTCATTAGCATTTGAAGGCCTGGCTGAGCCTGGGAAAATCTTTTGTTGAGAGGTATTAAGATGTGCCTGGTTGTTTCCTCTCTGCTGTTTTGCTGTTGTAATTTTAGAGTTTTTTAATACTGGTAGCCAGACTTTGTTCATTTTCATGGGCTCTTCCTTTCCCAGGCTCAGCCAGGCCTTCAAATGCTAATGAAGGTGGTCAGTTGAAACATTCACACCTAGCTCCTGAAGCACCTTCTGGCTCTAAAGTTCTACAAATGCCGGACTCACACTGGATCTTGTAATCCGTTGGAAGAAGCCGGATGTGAGATAAGGGGATCCGTCCAGTGTCGCCATCGTCAAACTCTACGGTGATCAAGTCTCCATCCTCCTCCTGATCATGAGCCCCTAAAGGAAGAAGAAAAGTAATCAGAAGAGAGGGAATGAACACCTACACACATAGGGACATGAAAGGCACTGCAGACTACTTCAGCCAGAGAAGTCAGCCATAGCAGAGCACCTGATGAACCAACCTGGACACAGCATATTATTTGAGAACGCAGAAATGCTGGACCACTCTCACAACCACCATGTCAGACCGCACAGAGAAACCACTGACATCCACAAGAAGCAGGTGGACAATTTCAACAGAAAGGAGGAAACCATGAAAACAACACAACAACAGAGAGGAAACAAACAGGGACATCTAATCACCTCTCAACAAAAGTTTGCTCCAGACACTGTCAGGTCATTATATGCTAATCAAGGTGGTCAGTTGAAACATTCACACTTAGCTCCAGCAAACAGGGTGAGACAAAGAGTCCTTTGTCTCACCCTGGTCATTCCACAGATATATAAACCCTTTTCCCCTAGTTCCAACAGACCTCACTACCTCTGAGGATGCTTGCCATAGATGCAGGTGCAACGTCAGGAGAGAATGCCTCTAGAACATGGCCATATAGCCCAAAAAAACCTACAACGGCGTCAGGAGAGAATGCTTCTAGAACATGGCCATACAGCCTGAGAAACCGACAACAACCCAGTGATTCTGGCCATGAAAGCCTTCGACAATACAAAGAAAGTTCTTCATACTTCCTCCTTTGCTTCCATGCTGGGCTTCTTTCTCAACATGGCCACACAGCCCGAGATACTTACAAACAACCCAGTGATTCTGGCCATGAAAGCCTTCGACAATACAAATAAAGTTCTTTATACTTCCTACTTTGCTTCCATGCTGGGCTTCTTTCTCAACATAGCCACACAGCCCGAGATACTTACAAACAACCCAGTGATTCTGGCCATGAAAGCCATCGACAATACAAATAAAGTACTTTATACTTTCTACTTTGCTTCCATGCTGGGCTTCTTTCTCAACATGGCCACACAGCCCGAGATATCTACAACAACCCAGTGATTCTGGCCATGAAAGCCTTCGACAATACAAATAAAGTTCTTTATACTTCCTACTTTGCTTCCATGCTGGGCTTCTTTCTCAACATAGCCACACAGCCTGAGATACTTACAAACAACCCAGTGATTCTGGCCATGAAAGCCTTCGACAATACAAATAAAGTTCTTTATACTTCCTACTTTGCTTCCATGCTGGGCTTCTTTCTCAACATAGCCACACAGCCCGAGATACTTACAAACAACCCAGTGATTCTGGCCATGAAAGCCTTCGACAATACAAATAAAGTACTTTATACTTCCTACTTTGCTTCCATGCTGGGCTTCTTTCTCAACATGGCCACACAGCCCGAGATATCTACAACAACCCAGTGATTCTGGCCATGAAAGCCTTCGACAATACAAATAAAGTTCTTTATACTTCCTACTTTGCTTCCATGCTGGGCTTCTTTCTCAACATAGCCACACAGCCCGAGATACTTACAAACAACCCAGTGATTCTGGCCATGAAAGCCTTCGACAATACAAATAAAGTTTTTTATACTTCCTACTTTGCTTCCATGCTGGGCTTCTTTGTCAACATGGCCACACAGCCCGAGATACCTACAACAACCTAGTGATTCTGGCCATAAAAGCCTTCGACAATACAAATAAAGTTCTTCATACTTCCTCCTTTGCTTCCATGCTGGGCTTCTTTCTCAACATGGCCACACAGCCCGGGATACTTACAAACAACCCAGTGATTCTGGCCATGAAAGCCTCCGACAATACAAATAAAGTTCTTTATACTTCCTACTTTGCTTCCATGCTGGGCTTCTTTCTCAACATGGCCACACAGCCCGGGATACTTACAAACAACCCAGTGATTCTGGCCATGAAAGCCTCCGACAATACAAATAAAGTACTTTATACTTCCTACTTTGCTTCCATGCTGGGCTTCTTTCTCAACATGGCCACACAGCCCGAGATACCTACAACAACCCAGTGATTCTGGCCATGAAAGCCTTCGACAATACAAATAAAGTTCTTTATACTTCCTCCTTTGCTTCCATGCTGGGCTTCTTTCTCAACATGGCCACACAGTCCGAGATACCTACAACAACCCAGTGATTCTGGCCATGAAAGCCTTTGACAATACAAACAAAGTTCTTTGTACTTCCTACTTTGCTTCCATGCTGGGCTTCTTTCTTAAGTAGATATAAAGCTTCACTCTCACAGAGCCTCTTCTCACACTAGACTTACAAAGGAGCTTCAGACAATAGCCTTTTACACAGAGCAGCCTTCACACTGGAGCTTTACACACACAGCCTTCAACCTGGGGCATCTCTCATCAAAGTCTTCTCACGCAATGAGACCTACTTCACACTGAGGCCTACTTCACACTGAGGTTTACCTCACACTGAGGCCTCTCTCAGACTGAAGCCTCTTCATACTGAGGGCAACTAACACTGAGGCATACAGGCACACCTATTTATCTTGAAATGCAGCTTTCACTGAGTCATTGCATTCATTTAACCCTTTCAGTGCTTGACTCACATTTTTGTAATTAAAAATAACTAGTTATTTTTTAATATTTCTGACCATATATATTGGAGCTTCCACTCATTTTGGGCTACACAGCCAGGTATGCTCAGAACATGGCCTATTCCCGTGACTTCCAACACAACTCTCGGCTTAGGAAAAGGTCTCACCTCGGACAACCGTTCCCGGATAGAGGCAGCGGTACTGTTGACTCCAGTAGGCAGCGATCCTTGTGCCTTCAGGCAGGAATCGTACCGAAGGGGGTTTCACGTCAATGATCTGCATGGAAGGAAGTGTCAGTCGTTGGTTTACCCAGGAGTAGACCTTATCTTCATGAGTGAGGCGGTTCTGACCCTCCCTCCATCCCTCCGTGGAAACCACAACTGTCTGTAGGAGATTGGCAAAATCCATCCATCTGACATAGTCAGAAGGTGTGGAGTGAGTGGATTGTTGATGTTTGCGTCTACATGCCTTCAGAAGGGCTCAGTCCTTTAACTTTAAGGCAGGGCAGGGAAAGAAATAATAGTAATAATAATAATAATAATAATCATTTCTGTTATTATTATTATTATTATTATTATTATTATTATTATTATTATTTCTGAACCAGAAATGAAAGAATTCTTTGCCTTTGTCTGTGTATATACTGTAATCTGCTCTGAGTCCCTCTGGGGAGAAGGACAGAATATAAATAAAGTGTTGTTGTTGCTGTTATTATTATTATTTAGGCAGGGCAGGGAAAGATATTATTATTATTATTATTATTATTATTATTATTTATTATTTCTGAACCAGAAATGAAAGAAGTCTTTGCCTTTGTGTATTTATATGTCGTTTGTAACAAGGCACTGAATGTTTGCCTGTATCTGTGTATATACTGTAATCCATTCTGAGTCCCCTCGGGGAGAAGGACAGAAAATAAACAAAGTGTTGTTGTTGTTATTATTATTATGGCAGGGCAGGGCAGGGCAAGATATAATAACAATAATAATTTCTGAACCAGAAATGAAAGAAGTATTTGCCTTTGTCTGTGTATTTGTATGCCATTTGTAACAAGGCACTGAATGTTTGCCTGTGTCTGTGTATATACTGTAATCTGCTCTGAGTCCCTTTGGGGAGAAGGACAGAATATAAAAAAGTGTTGTTGTTATTATTATTATTATTATTAAGGCAGGGCAGGGCAAGATATAATAATAATAATAATAATAATAATAATAATAATAATAATATATTGAGAAGATATATATATATATATATATATATATATATATATATATAGATATTATATATATATATATATATATATATATATATATAGAAAAGATATAATTATAATAATAATTATTATTATATATTGAAAAGTCGACAACAGTTGTAGACTCTGCAAGGAAACAGATGAAACAATAGATCACATCCTCAGCTGCTGCAAGAAGATTGCGCAGACAGACTACAAGCAGAGGCACAACACCATTGCTCAGATGATTCATTGGAACTTGTGCCACAAACACCATCTGCCTGCGAGAAAGAACTGGTGGGATCACAAACCAGAAAAAGTTACAGAGAATGAACACGCCAAACTCCTCTGGGACTTCCGAATTCAGAGACAGACAGAATTTTGGAACACAACACTTTTGACCTCACAATCGAGTTAAAAAACAAAGTTTGGATCATCGATGCCGCAATCCCAGGTACAGCAGGATTGCAGAGAAACAACAGGAAAAGCTGACACGATATGAGGATTTAAAGATCGAACTGCAAAGACTCAGACACAAGCCAGTCAAGGTGGTCCCAGTGATGATCGGCACACCGGGTGCAGTGCCTAAAGACCTTGGTCTGCACTTAAACACAATCGGCGCTGACAAAATTACCACCTGCCAGCTGCCGAAGGCCACCTTCCTGGGATCTGCACACATTATTGGCCGATACATCACACAGTCCTAGACACTTGGGAAGTGTCCGACGTGTGATCCAATTCAACAGCCAGCAGAGTGTCTGCTGTGGACTCATCTTGTTGTGCTTCCAATAATAATAATAATAATAATAATAATAATAATAATAATAATATTTCTGAACCAGAAATGAAAGAAGTCTTTGCCTTTGTCTGTGTATTTGTATGTCATTTGTAACAAGGCACTCAATGTTTGCCTGCGTCTGCGTCAGATTGTAATCCATTCCGAGTCCTTTCGGTGAGAAGGACAAAATATAAATAAAGTGTTGTTGTTGTTGTTATTATTATTATTATTTAAGGCAGGGCAAGGAAATAAATCATTGAAAATTGATACCAACTAAAGTAGGTCAAGTTGGGAAGAGGCTTTGCTTCTCTGGTTTGTACATCCAATCGATTTGTGTATTCATAACACAGATTGTCTACCCAGTGCCGAGCAGCCCTAGCCAGCATGACCACTGGGTTATGGGAGCAGCGGCAGAAGTGGTAAAAAATATGGAGAACGAAACACAGGAGGAATAACAACAACAACAACAACAACAATAATAATAATCTTTATTTATACCCCGCCACCATCTACTCAATGGGGACTCGGAGCGGCAGGTGGAACTCTTTGCCCTGGACTGTGGTGGAGGCTCCTTCTTTGAAGGCTTTGAAACAGAGGCTGGATGGCCATCTGTCGAGGGTGCTTTGAAGATGATTATCCTGCTTGTTGGCAGGGATTGGACTCTATGATTCTAGGTGGGCATGTTCATCCTGATGAAAAGAAGACTGCGGGGTGACATGTTTGCATTCTGAATTAGCGGAAGGGGAAAAGGAAGGGGCCTGAGACTGTTACGAATTGTGGGAGTTGAAGTCCAAAACACTTGGAGGGAGGGCCCAAGTTTGCTCAGGTCAGATCTAGATGTTTCTTCCTTTTATATTTTGCATCCCATTTGGAGTGATATGTATTTGGGGTGGTATGTATTACTTCTGGAAGTTGAGCCACCCATGCGCAGGAGCATGGTTCTATTCACAGTGATAGCATCTCATAGAATGATAGAATCCTAGAGTTGGAAGAGACCTGGTGGGTCATCCAGTCCAACCCCAAGCAGGAAAATCTAATTCAAAGCACCCCCAACAGATGGCCATCCAGCCTCTGCTTCAAAGCCTCCAAAGAAGGAGCCTCCACCACACTCTGGGGCGGAGAGTTCCACTAGTGAACAGCTCTCCCAGTCAGGAAGTTCTTCCTCATGTTCAGGTGGAATCTCCTTCTTCCTTTGACAAGAGTAGAAGTGCCAATGGCCTTATGCATGCCCAGGTCTCTTCTCTCCACTTTCCTGTCTCAGAAGTGAAAGCTTGAGCCCAGCTCACCCTTCCTGGAGAATGGGGGACTTACCGCCTCTTGCAGCAGCTGTTCCAAGCAATAAATGTGGGGCCGATTCCCTCGCTCTCCTTCCACCACCACTCGGTATCTGAAACGTACAGACCCAAAACGCAACAGTGAAGTAGGAAGAGAAGGAGGAGGAGGCTGAGAGACATTGAGGTGTAAAGCAAAAAACAAAACAAAGGGAAACCATCAGAGAGACATTTGGGGCCTTTCGGTGTTTCTTATTTCTCTTCACATCGCTATCTTTTTGTCTTTGGGGCAAAACGACAACTGCCCCAAACCTCCAACCCTTGAACGACAAGCAAGGAGTCGTATCAAGATGGCTCATTTGGATCTGAAAAGCAGAAGTGCTGCCTTCACTAATACTTAAAAATAGATTAAGAATCTCCACATGGACAAAGAAAGATTATTTTAAATCTCTCATAAAAGGACATTATATGAGTTGATGCAACTGACCACATTGTACATATGTTGTCCTGAATTAAGAAGAGTAAGCTACTTGTTCTTTACTGTTTACCTGCGTAGCATATTTTCTTTCTCTGGCAAGGCAGTCTGTGGGCTGACCAAATGTGAACTACATCTGGTTTATTTTATACTAGCTGTACCCGCCACATGTTGCAGTGGCCAGCCTTCCCTCCCTCTTTCTCTCCTTCCTTCCTTCCTTCCTTCCCTCCCTTTCTTTCTTTTTCTTTCCTTCTCTCCTTCCTTCCTTCTCTACCTCTTTCCTTCCTTTCCCTCCCTTTCTCTTTCTCTCCTCTCTTCCTTCCCTCCCTCTTTCTTTCTTTTTCTTTCTTTCTTTCTCTCCTCCCTTCCCTCCCTCCCTCTTTCCTTCCTTTCTTCCCTCTTTTCTTTATTTCTTTCTATCATTCCTTCCTTCTCTCCTTCCTTCCTCTTTTTTCTTTTTTTCTCTCCTTCCTTCCCTCCCTCTTTCCTTCCTTCCCTTTTTTCTTTCCTTCTCTTCTTCCTTCCTTCTCTACCTCTTTCCTTCCTTCCTCTCCTTTTTTCTTCCTCTCCTTCCTTCCTTCTCTTTTTTCTCTTTCTTTCTCTCCTTCTCTCCTCCTTCCTTCCCCCTTTTTCTTTCTTTCTCTCCTTCCCTCCCTCCCTCCCTCCCTCTTTCCTTCCCTTTTTTTCTTTCCTTCTCTCATTCCTTTCTTCTCTACCTCTTTCCTTTATTCCCCCTCCCTTTTTCTTTCTCTCCTTCCTTCCTTCCTCCCTCCCTCCTCTCTCTCTTTCCTTCCTTCCCTTTTTTCTTTCCTTCTCTACCTCTTTCCTTCCTTCCCGTCCCTTTTTCTTTCTCCCCTTTCTTCCTTCTCTACCTATTCTTGGACTGCAACCCCCATGAGTCCTCCTGATTGATCTATCTACCTACTATCTACATCTATCTATATATATAAATCTCCCCTGCTACGTGTTGCTGCAGTCCAGTCTGTGTATATGTGTTTTGTGTGTGTATGTATGTGTTTATGTGTATATATGTAGTTTTGCACATACATTGTAATTTTTTTCCTTTTTCGGCTTTTTCAGTCCCTTCCATTGTGTTTTTCAGTGTTTTGTGAGTGGTGGTCACTTGTTGGCCTGGGAGGTGTCTTGTGTTCAAATTTGGTGTCAATTCCCCCAGTGGTCTTTGAGTTATGTTAACCCCACAAACGAACATTACATTTTTATTTATATAGATAGGATGTGCACTGGAGGTTTGGATATATTGATTCCACGCAGTGGCTGCTCTCCCCTCCCTGCCAAACCAGGCTGCATGTCCCTCTGACTTACATGTCGGGAGAGTGGACGGTCTTCACGTGGCCAGCGTAGAGCAGCTTGTCGTCCATGGGGATCAGGACTCGCAGGCCGTCCTTCAACTCGTCTTTGTCGATGATGCAAGAACGAGGGGCTGTGGAGTCAGGGAGGAGCAGAAGGAAGGCAGTCAAGTATTAGCGACACTTTCGGGAGGAGACAAAACTATATTGGCATATATATTTCCCCTCTTCTGCTAGCCTCTCACCTGGAGTCAGCGGCCGCTCCAGAAGCACATTCAATGGCATGTTTTCGTCCTCGGAGAAGCTGCTGTCTTGGTTTGGCTCAAAATCCTCCTCGGCGGCCATGCTCTGCATGAGCTTGCTGACGGCACCTCCTTTCCCTCGGTTCTGGGAAGCAGGGAGAAAATAAGCAACTATTGGCCAAAACATTTCCACTGAAGCCCAGTTTCTTGATCTGCCTTTTTGGAATTCCCCCTCGAATATTTTCAAGTGATAATTGGTTGAACCCATGGATGGAGACCTATGGATACGGAACACTGACTGTATTTCACGCACAGTTCCTCTCCTCCCGAGTATCCATGCCTCTGTAAGGCTGCCCTGAGAACTCTTCGGGGTTGAGAAGAGCGAGATATAAATGCACTTATTCTTCCTATATTAATATACTAGCCGCCCATTGCAATGTGTTGCTGCAGCCCAGTTTGTGTATATGTGTTCTGTGTGTGTGTGTATGTGTGTATATATGTGGTTTTGCGCATGTATTGTAATTTATTTTCCTTTTTTGGCTTTTTAAGTCTCTTCCACTGTGCTTTTCAGTATTTTTATGAGTGACTAGCTGTGCCCTGCCACGCGTTGCTGTGGCCTATAGTAAAACTTATCAAAGTTGAGGTAGATATCTGGACTATTATATGTGTGCAGCGGCGGGGGAATGATGGAGCCTGGGGTTGCGTGTGTGTGTGCGACGGCGGCGGGGGGGGGAGGTGATGGAGCGTGGGGTTGTGTGTGTGTGGCGGCGGGGGGAGTGATGGAGCGTGGGGTTGCGTGTGTGTGTGCAGTGGCGGAGGGAGTGATGGAGCGTGGGGTTGTGTGTGTGCGTGCGGCAGGGGGTGTGTGTGTGTGCGGGAAGCGGCTTGGAGTGGGCATGGCTTCTGCAGAGGGAACGTTGGCCGGAAGGCTGTGTGCATGCGCCAGGGAACTTGCGGCTGGGCACCAATGCGCATGCTCAGTTGTTTTGCCGTTTTGTGAGTGTGTTGTTGTGTTGTTTTTCATTTTGAGTAGATATGTTTGTACCTTGTGGGTTGTGTTATGGGCATGGGAATTTTGGTTAAGTTTTGTTGGGGTTTTTTTGAGTTTTGTTGTTTTGCCGTTTTGTGAGTGTGTTGTTGTGTTGTTTTTCATTTTAAGTAGATATGTTTGTACCTTGTGGGTTGTGTTATGGGCATGGGAAATTTGGTTAAGTTTCGTTGGGGGGTTGTGGAGTTTTGCTGTCCGGTTGAACCAACCTAACAGATTTATATATATAGATGGTCACTTGTTGGCCTGATAGGTGTATTGTGTCCAAATTTGGTGTCAATTTGTCCAGTGGTTTTTGAGTTATGTTAATCACACAAACGAACATTACATATTTATTTATATAGATGGCATTGAACTGTTGCCTTTGTAAGATTCTTCCTATAAACATTGACACTGAAATAAAACACCGCCTGAGCTCTGCAAGTGCAGTATTCTTCCGAATGAAGCAGGGAGTGTTTGAGGACCGGGACATCCCTAGGGAGCTTGTTTATAAAGCTATTGTCCTCCCAAGTCTGCTATACGCCTGCGAAATGTGGACTGTCTACAGACATATATAGATGGCATTGAATTGTTGCCTTTGTAAGATTCTTCTTATAAACATTGACACTGAAATAAAACACCGCCTGAGCTCTGCAAGTGCAGTATTCTTCCGAATGAAGCAGGGATTGTTTGAGGAATGGGACATCCGTAGGGAGCTTGTTTATAAAGCTATTGTCCTCCCAAGCCTGCTATACGCCTGTGAAACGTGGACTGTCTACAGACATATATCGATGGCATTGAACTGTTGCCTTTGTAAGATTCTTCCTATAAACATTGACATTGAAATAAAACACCGCCTGAGCTCTGCAAGTGCAGTATTCTTCCGAATGAAGCAGGGAGTGTTTGAGGACCGGGATATCCCTAGGGAGCTTGTTTATAAAGCTATTGTCCTCCGAACCCTGCTCTACGCCTGCGAAACGTGGACTGTCTACAGACATATATAGATGGCATTGAATTGTTGCCTTTGTAATATTCTTCCTATACACTTTGACACTGAAATAAAACACTGCTTGAGCTCTGCAAGTGCAGTATTCTTCCAAATGAAGCAGGGATTGTTTGAGGAATGGGACATCCGTAGGGAGCTTGTTTATAAAGCTATTGTCCTCCAAACCCTGCTCTACGCCTGCAAAACGTGGATTGTCTACAGACATCATAAGTGACTCCGGGAGCAATTCCATCACTGTCAACTCCGACAAATCCTACAAATCTCTTGGGAAGACAGGCAGGGAAATGTCAGCGTGCTGGAAGAAGAAGCAAAGACCACTAGCATTGAAACGATGGTCCTCCGCCATTAACTCTGCTGGACCAGCCACGTTGTCCGAATGCCCAACCACTGTCTCCCAAAGCAGTTGCTCTACTCCAAACTCAAGAATGGGAAATGGAATGTTGTTGGGCAGGAAAAGAGATTGAAAGATGGGCTCAAAGCCAACCTTAAAAACTGTGGCATAGACACTGAGAATTGGGAAGCCCTGGCGCTTGAGCGCTCCAGGTGGAGGTCAGCTGTAACCAGCAGTGCTGTAGAATTTCAAGAGGCACGAACAGAGAGCAAAGGGGAGAAACGTGCCAAGAGGAAGGCAGGTCAAGCCAACCCCGACCAGGATCGCCGTCTGTCTGGAAACCGATGCCCTCACTTCAGGAGAACATGCAGGTCAAGAATAGGACTCCACAGTCACCTACGTACCCATCACCGGGACTCCGAACTTGGAGGACCATTTATTATTATTTATTTTATTTCGCGCATTTCTTCCCCGCCCTTCTCAACCCCCGAGAGGGGACTCAGGGCGGCTTACAAAAGGCACAATTCGATGTCAACAACAACAAGATAAAACATGTATCAATAGCAATTATAAAACAATTAAAACAAACAAGTTATATATCACAATCAATAAAACCAATCTAATGTTCAACGTTCACCAGCTCAGAATCCGTAAGTTCATTCCACATTGTCAAATCTTATCCATTCTAGTCGTCATTGTCCTTTGTCTATCTGCCAGATTACCCAAAGGCCTGGTCCCATATCCATGTTTTTAGTTTCCTTCTGAATGAGAGGAGGGATGTTGATGATCTGATTTCCCCGGGAAGTGAATTCCACAGGCGAGGGGCCACCACCGAGAAGGCCCTGCTCCTCGTCCCCATCAATCTCACTTGTGATAGAGGTGGGGCCGAGAGCAGGGCCCCCCCAGAAGATCTTAAACTCCACGGCGGGATGTAGAAGGAGATGCGTTTGGACAGGTACGCTGGGCCGGAGCCGTATAGGGTTTTGTAGGTCAAAACCAGCACTTTGAATTGTGCTCAGAACTGGATCGGCAGCCAGTGGAGCTGACATGACAGATTACTCACGCTCCGGTGAGTAATCTGGCCGCCGCCCGCTGGACTAATTGAAGTTTCCGAACAGTCTTCAAAGGCAACCCCACATAGAGTGCATTGCAGTAGTCTATTCGGGATGTAACAAGAGCGTGGACCACTGTGGCCAGATCTGTGCACGATCTGGCCACAATCTTACTCAGACAACGAGGGCTCGCCTAAGTAAGTAAGTAAGTAAGTCTTCCTATACCAGATTGCTCGCTTGCTCTTGGCCAGCTTCTAGATCTCATGGCAGCCATAAGGGGCTTGAATGCAGGGTTAGAAGGCATGATCATCAAGTTTGCAGATGACACCAAATTGGGAGGGATAGCCAATAGTCCAGAGGACAGGAGCAGAATTCAAAACGATCTTGACAGATTAGAGATGAAGGGCCAAAACTAACAAAATGAAGTTCAACAGTGACAAATGCAAGATACTCCACTTTGGCAGAAAAAAATGAAATGCAAAGATACAGAATGGGGGACGCCTGGCTCGAGAGCAGTACGTGTGAAAAAGATCTTGGAGTCCTCGTGGACAGGAAGATGAACATGAGCCAGGAATGTGATGTGGCGGCAAAAAAAGCCAATGGGATTTTGGCCTGCATCAATAGGAGCCTAGTGTCTAGGTCCAGGGAAGTCATGCTACCTCTCTATTCTGCTTTGGTTAGACCACACCTGGAATATTGTGTCCAATTCTGGGCACCACAATTCAAGAGAGATATTGACAAGCTGGAATGTGTCCAGAGGAGGGCAACTAAAATGATCAAGGGTCTGGAGAACAAGCCCTATGAGGAGCGGCTTAGGGAACTGGGCATGTTTAGCCTGAAGAAGAGAAGGCTGAGAGGGGATATGATAGCCATGTATAAATATGTGAGAGGAAGCCACAGGGAGGAGGGAGCAAGCTTGTTTTCTGCTTCCCTGAAGACTAGGATGCAATGGAGCCATGGCTTCAAACTACAAGAGAGGAGATTCCATCTGAACATGAGGAAGAACTTCCTGACTGTGAGAGCCGTTCAGCAGTGGAACTCTCTGCCCCGGAGTGTGGTGGAGGCTCCTTCTTTGGAAGCTTTTAAGCAGAGGCTGGATGGCCATCTGTCAGGGGTGATTTGAATGCAATATTCCTGCTTTTTGGCAGAATGGGGTTGGACTGGATGGCCCAAGAGGTCTCTTCCAACTCTTTGATTCTATGATTCTATGAATGTCAATCTGAAATCTCCCAAGACAGGAGGGGAACCATCACGCAAACAGGCAAAAACTGCAGAATAACTTATGCAAGATAAAGGGAACACACATGCAAATGTTCCCAGTTTATATAGCTTGGAATAAATTATGCAAAAGCCTTGAGTAAAATTGTGTCAAATGAGCAGGAAAATATGCGAATCTGCTTTATTTGCTTATGCATGCAAATAAAATGGTGACAGAATGAATGGCGGGGATTCAGATTGCTGTTGGTATAATAAGAGACTCATTTCCAATTCCCCCAAACGATGGGGACCTCAACCCACCGAACCCATTACAGTTCTAACTGGGTGGAATTTGGGTTATGGTCAAGAAGGCGATGCCTACATTTGTCTGCAAGGGAATGAAAAATATGTCCACCATCACTGACTATCTGGATGACTTTTAACTAGAGCAGTGTTTCTCAACCTGGGGGTCGGGACCCCTAGGGGGGTCACAATGGGGTGTTAGAGGGGTCGCCAAAGACCATCAGGATACACAGTATTTTCTGCTGGTCATGGGAGTTCTGTGTGGGAAGTCTGGCCCATTTCTATTGTTGGTGGGGTTCAGAATGCTCTCTGATTGTAGGTGAACTATAAATCTCAGCAACTACAACTCCCAAATGTCAAGGTGTATTTTCCCCAAACTCCAACAGTGTTCACATTTATGCATATTGAGTATTCGTGCCAAGTTTGGTCCAGATCCATCATTGTTTGAGTCCACACTGGAGATAGGTGAACTACAACTCCCAAGCTCAAGGCCAATGCTCACCTAACCCTTTCATTATTTTTTGCTGGTTATGGGGGTTCGGTGTGCCAAGTTTGGGTCAATTCCATCTCTGGTGGAGTTCAGAAGGCTCTTTGATTATGGGTGAACTATAAACCCCAGCAACTACAACTCCCAAGGTCCAAAGAATGAAAATACATCCTGCCTATCAGATATTGACATGACGATTCATAACAGTAGCAAAATTCCAGTTATGAAGTAGCAACTAAAATAATTTTAGAGTTGGGGGTCACCACAACATGAGGAACTGTATTAAGGGGTCGCGGTGTTAGGAAGGTTGAGAACCACTGAACTGGAGGGTCAAGGCACTGACCTACTGGAAATTGGCGGAAGTGAGGTTGTGGGCTCTACGCAGCCCATGAAGCCTTCTTTTGAGACCCCTGGAACATCCCACCCACCCTCCTAAAAGGTCTCAATCTCACAAACATAGATATTTTGGTGCCCTGGAAGGTATGTGGTCCATGAAAGAATGAGGGTTGAATGAAAAGTAATGCCTCCACCTTCGTTACTTGGGTTTGGATGAGAATATTTTAATAAATCAAACGTAGAAATAATCTTTAGAATGTGCTCTTTAACGACCACTATTCACGTTTCCACATAATCACCAGACAATTGGATACATTTCTGCCAACGATGAATACGTTTCCTGAAGCCGCCACAAAAGAAATCGACACTCTGTTTCCGCAACCAGCGTCTCACGGTTCTCTCATTCTGGGTACTCGTTGAGCTTAGATTTTTCTGTCAGAGAGCATTGGTGACAGGTAAGGCTGCATTATTGGCCAGGAGGGTCACAGTTGTTGCCTGTGTGCTTGTGTTGGTTTTTACACAAGTGTTTTGATCTCTGGGTTAGAGTAGATTAGCTTTTAGAGGACTCTGCTTAGAGTGTAGCTAATTGCTCTAGGGACAACCTGGTGAGGTTAGTCTGGGGAACTCACTGCTACTGTGTTATTGTAGAGTGAGGAGTTTTACTCATATCTAAGTCAAGTAACCTGCTTAAAGTAACCATCAAGATTATTGTACCTCAGTAACCATTCAAGCTTGTGTGCCTCATTAAAGCAGATAGTTGTTTGCTCAATATTATAAATATTTATTTATTTATTATTTATTTGCTTCATTTTTATACCGCATTTTTCAGCCCTTAACAGGCGACTCAATGCGGTTTACAGTGCAATTAAAACACAACAATACAACAACAGGATCGATGACGTCGATCCACAACAATTAACAATCAGACAGGACAAATCAACAAACAACATATATAACGCCTCAGTTGAAATCAGATCCGTTCTCATAGTCGTTGTGCCGTTCCTATGTTCCATTTACCGTCTTCCTTAATTAGTTGCATTGCTTAGCCAAACGCTTGTTCGTAAAGCCAGGTCTTGACCATTCTCCGAAACGTCAGCAACGAGGGTGCCTGTCTGATGTCTGCCGGCAAGGAATTCCATAGCCGAGGGGCCACCACTGAGAAGGCCCTGTCTCTCGTCCCCGCCAAGCGCGCCTGTGACACAGGCGGGATCGAGAGCAGGGCCTCCCCGGATGATCTTAATGTCCTAGTCGGTTCATAGGTGGAGATGCGTTCGGAGAGGTAAGCGGGGCCAGAACCGTTTACGGCTTTATAGGCTAAAGCCAGCACCTTGAATTGTGCCCGGTAGCGGATTGGCAGCCAGTGGAGCTGGCTCAGCAGAGGAGTGGTGTGCTCCCTGAGTGCCGCTCCCGTTAGCAACCTGGCTGCCGAGCGCTGGACCATCTGAAGCTTCCGGGCAGTCTTCAAGGGCAACCCCATTTTCTCTAGTTCAACTTTTAAGGAAGCTTCAGTAGTGATTCATTCCTGTGAGAATATCTCTTATCTGTTTTAATATCTTTACATCGCAGTCATCTCAGGGAGCTAAGGGAGAGCTGGTGGGCAGGAAGAAGTTTACCTCAGGGGAATCATCTGTAATATCCTAAAGTTAACTTAGGTGGTGGCAGCAAATCTACCCAAGGTACATACACGTTACCTCATGTACACATAAACGCTTTGCGCCAAGAATCATATTCCATGATAATAGTGTCCAGCTGGGGGATTAATAACACTGTTCTACAATTTTTCAGTTTTTCTCAGTTGCGGAAACGAAATGTGCCGTTTCTTAATAAATTTAACACGCTGAATTCAAATATAATAATTAAATGTGTTAATTGGCTCTGGTTTTTATGCAACAGCTATTTCAATTTTCTCCACAATAGGTAATTCGTTAATATTATGATAATGTGCCTAACTTTACTGCATGTATATAAACCGTGAATATTTACTAAATTTTAGTCAAATTATATTGCCAATAGTTTATACATGAGAAATATTTATTTAATTAGTCTATTGTTTATGTTTGTGCAGCAAGAAACTCTATGAGTAGGCCTAATGCAGTTGAAAAGTCTGAAAGTTTAAATGTCGCTTTAGTCGTGACTTGAGTTTATATCCTGTTTGATTCTTGACTTTTCTTTTGTATTCAAGGAAAGGATTCCCTCTTGCAATGCTCCAGCAGGAGTCTGACAGCATTGACGGAGTCCATTCGCCTTGATCTCTTTTTTCCATAGTGCTTTATTGATAATGCGCCTAACCTTACTGCATGTATATAAACTGTGAATATTTACTAAATTTTAGTCAAATTATATTGCCAATAGTTTATACATGAGAAATATTTATTTAATTAGTCTATTGTTTATGTTTGTGCAGTAAGAAACCATAGTAGGCCTAATGCAGTTGAAAAGTCTGAAAGTTTAAATGTCGCTCTAATCGTGACTTTAGTTTCTATCCTGTTTGCTTCTCTTGACTTTTCTTTTGTATTCAAGGAAAGGATTCCCTCTTGCAATGCTCCAGCAGGAGTCTGACAGCATGGACAGAGTCCATTGGCCTTGATCTCTTTTTTCCATCGTGCTTTATTGATAATGCGCCTAACCTTACTGCATGTATATAAACCGTGAATATTTACTAAATTTTAGTCAAATTATATTGCCAATAGTTTATACATGAGAAATATTTATTTAATTAGTCTATTGTTTATGTTTGTGCAGCAAGAAACTCTATTAGTAGGCCTAATGCAGTTGAAAAGCCTGAAAGTTTAAATGTCACTTTAATCGTGACTTGAGTTTCTATCCTGTTTGCTTCTCTTGACTTTTCTTTTGTATTCAAGGAAAGGATTCCCTCTTGCAATGCTCCAGCAGGAGTCTGACAGCATTGACGGAGTCCATTGGCCTTGATCTCTTTTCTCCTTAGTGCTTTATTTACACACGTGCGAGGAGGCAGAACTACAGTCAAAAGAACAATGTAAAACGATGTTTAACGATACTGTCTCAGTCTTCAACTGACTGACCCTCACCGTTCAAACGTCTGGCCTTATAGAGGGCTTTCTGGCTTTTGCACACGGCACTAATACTGCGTCATCAAACTTTCTAGAGTATTCTAGAATCTTCCATAGTGTAAGTCACAACATGCATTTTTTCAACCATACGCGATCATGTGATTGCTTATATCATAAAAACTAGAGCCAATATACATTTTTAAATGACATTTTCGTTTTCAACACCCCCAAATCATAAAAGAACAACTATTTTCAGGCCCGCAAATTTTTCTCCGTTGAACAGTGTAATTAAGATTCTTTATACTGATGACCAGTGGGCGTGATTTATTCTTGAGATATGACCCTGATCCTTTAGAGTGGTGGCAAGATATAATATGATTCGTTAAATTGGGCAACTCCCATTCTCTCTCTCTCAGCCTCAGAACCCTCTCCTCTTTGCCAACGACACTCAGTGGGGGCTTTCCTTAGCATGTCAGAGCTGACAACACGTCAGAGTCAACTTAAAGACACATGAACACTAAAGATGAACGAAGGTCAGTCTTTCTGGGGTTTCTGGCGAGACCGAGTATGTGGCATCCATTTCTCAAGAATGGTGGCCACAGAGCCATATATACATGCTATCGGTCTGATTCATTTGCTCCATGAACACATGGCCTATGAGGAGCGGCTTAAGGAGCTGGGCATGTTTAGCCTGAAGAAGAGAAGGCTGAGAGGAGATATGATAGCCATGTATAAATATGTGAGAGAAAGCCACAGGGAGGAGGGAGCAAGCTTGTTTTCTGCTTCCCTGGAGATTGGGACGCAATGGAACAATGGCTTCAAACTACAAGAGAGGAGATTCCGCCTGAACATGAGGAAGAACTTCCTGACTGTGAGAGCTGTTCAGCAGTGGAACTCTCTGCCCCGGAGCGTGGTGGAGGCTCCTTCTTTGGAAGCTTTTAAACAGGGGCTGGATGACCATCTGTCAGGGGTGATTTGAATGCAATGTTCCTGCTTCTTGGCAGAATGGGGTTGGACTGGATGGCCCAGGAGGTCTCTTCCAACTCTTTGATTCTATGATTCTATGGCCAACATGGTTCTGTTCTTAGGCCTTCGTCCTTACCTCTTTCTTCACCTCTTTAGTTTTGCCCTTGCCTTTGCTCTTCTTGCTGGAGCTGAGGGAGTTTGCCAAGCTGGTGCGGATGTCTGGTGGAGAGCTGGCAATGCCCGGAGGGGAGAGGCAGGAGGAAGACGAGGAGGAGGAGGACGAGGACGACAAAGACGAGCAGAACGGACCTTCTTTGTTCTTCTTCTTCTGCACAACCAGAGATAACAGGGAAAACCTTGGTCAGTAACATCTGAAAGACTGTTAGGAGAAGGAAAGGAGATGTATAGGCAAGATAAGGAAGTGGAATGGGAAGGTGACACTGACAATCCAATCGATTGCCACCACCTTGCCTGGGAACACATGGTTCATACCTTGCTATGGCACAACCTGGGGATCACAACCAGATACAGTGAAGACATCTGCCCTTACGCTTGGCTACTCTGCTGCTGAGTATGCATGCCCAGTGTGGAACACATCTCACCACGCTAAAACAGGAAACCTGCTACAAAACAGCGCCAAAGAAGCAGATGGCGGAAACAGAAGAACGGCCTGCCTCAGGGGAGCGTGCTTGCCCCATCCATGCTCAACATTTACACAAATGGCCAGCCACTGCCAGAAGGGACAGAGAGCTTCATCTATGCTGATGATTGTGTCATCACCACCCAAGCAGGGAGCTTTGAGATGGTTGAACAGAAGCTCTCCAAAGCTCTAGGCACTCTTACTGCCTGTTAGAGGGAAAACCAGCTGATCCCCAATCCATCTAAAATACAGACATGTGCTTTTCACCTTAAGAACAGACAAGCCACCCGAGCTCTGAGGATGACCTGGGAAGGAATCCCACTGGAGCATTGCAGCACACCCACATACCTGGGAGTCACTCTGGACCGTTCTCTGACCTACAAGAAGCACTGCCTGAACATCAAACAAAAAGTGGGTGCTAGAAACAATATCATACGAAAGCTGCTAGGCCTACTAATATAGTTTCTGGCACAACCTGGGGATCACAACCAGACACAGTGAAGACATCTGCCCTTGCACTATGCTACTCTGCTGCTGAGTATGCATGCCAGTGTGGAACACATCTCACCATGCTAAAACAGTAGATGTGGCTCTTAATGAGGCATGCCACATTAACACAGGGTGTCTGCGCCCTACACCACTGGAGAAATTACACTGCTTAGCCGGTATTGCACCACCTGACATCCGCCGGAAAGTAGCAGCCAATAGTGAAAGGACCAAGGCAGAGACATCTCCAGCTCATCCCCTGTTTGGATATCAGCCAGCACGTCAACAACTTAAATCTAGAAATAGTTTTCTAAGATCTACAGAGACACTTGCTGGAACACCTCAGCAAGCGAGAGTCCAAAAGTGGCAGGCTCAAACCCAGAACCTCAATCAATGGCTGATACCAAATGAGAGACTCCCCCCTGGGCACACAGAAGACTGGGCGACTTGGAAGGCACTCAATAGACTGCGCTCTCGCACCACGAGATGCAGAGCCAACCTCAAGAAATGGGGGCCACAAAGTGGAATCCACGACATGCAAGTCCGGAGAAGAGCAAACTCCCTTCACCGGGGCAAGGAAACGTAATCAAAGCCCTCCTGACAAAGAGACATCCAGCCATAGAAATAGATAGATATGATTCACACACAGAGAGATATAGTATCATAGATTTGAAAGGGACCCCTACAGAAGGACAAAGATATGTTGCATGTTCCAGAGCAGGCAAACCAGACCATCTCCACGTCAACACTGACAAAGAAATAGCAAGAAATACTGTTTACCCACAAGCATGAAGACATTACACTTTCTCATTACTTTATTTAACTCCTGGTCAGTCGCAAGGCCAAACAGGGCATAGGGTTACAGCCTGTGTTGGATGGGGCCGCACTCCCCCTGAAGATGCAGGTTCGCAGCTTGGGTGTGACCCTGGACTCATCGCTGAGCTTGGAACCCCAGGTTTCGGCGGTGACCAGGGGAGCATTTGCACAGCTAAAGCTTGTGCGCCAGCTGCGCCCGTACCTTGGGAAGTCTGATTTGGCCACGGTAGTCCACGTTCTGGTTACATCCCGTTTAGACTACTGCAATGCTCTCTATGTGGGGTTGCCTTTGAAGACAGCTCGGAAGCTCCAACTAGTCCAACGCTCGGCAGCCATGATTTTAACAGGAGCGGAGCGCAGGGAGCATACAACCCCCCTGTTGCGCCAACTCCACTGGCTACCGGGCTCAATTCAAAGTGCTGGCGTTGGCCTTTAAAGCCCTAAATGGTTCCGGCCCAAGATACCTATCCGACCGCATCTCTGCCTATGAACCCACCAGGACTTTGGAGATCTTCCGGGGAGACCCTGCTCTCGATCCCGCCTGCTTCTCAAGCTCGGCTGGCGGGGACGAGAGATAGGGCCTTCTCGGTGGTGACTCCTCGGCTGTGGAATGCCCTTCCTACCGACATTAGACTAGCACCATCTCTAATGGTATTCCGCAAAAAGGTGAAGACCTGGCTGTTTGAGCAGGTGTTCGAATAATTAGTGCAATGATTGGTTAATAAACACTGGAATGGAACAATGGATGACGAATCTGGATCATGTTTTTGATGACGAGACGACAGTGAATGGGTATTGTAGTAACTGTTTATTAATGGTGTAATGTGTGAGGTTGTTAACTGTTTCTATACTGTAGCACTGAATTTTTGCTGTTCGTATTTGTTGTGAACCGCTGTGAGTCGCCTTCGGGCTGAGGCAAATAAATAAATAAATATTTTCCAGATCACCAGACTGGGCCACAGCAACGCCTGGCAGGGGATGGCTAGTAAAAAACAAAATACCTTGCTGAGCTCTTTCCGCTCTTTCCCTTTGCTCCCCTCTTTCTTGGGGCTCAGGGAGGCGCCCTTCACGCAGCGCCCCGCTTTGGAAATGGAGGTGGAGCCGTTTGCCGTGGCGGGGGACAAGGCGGGCGAGGACATGGTGGCGTCGTGAAGGAAGATCCGCTCGCTCCTCCGCCGGGTCCAGAGATCGTCGTCGCTCACTTCCAGGCCAAACTCAAAGGGCAGGTCCTTGGGGGACTTGAACTTCTTCAGCTTCCGGTTCTTTTCGGGGGCCATCTTGGCCTTGTCCGCGCTCCCGCCTGGAGTGGGATCCATGGCGCTTATGGACTGGATCGCCGTGGCACTGCTTGGGTCCAGCAGGCCCTTCTTTCCACGTAGCAACCCAGAGGGGGATTTCTTCCTGATCTTCACCTCACTCTCTGAGTCTGTGTATTCAAACTCGGTTCCTAAATGTAGGACAAAGAGTAAAGCAAATGAATCAAAAGATGTCTCCTTAAACTTAAAGCAGGTGCTGGACTATACCATCATCACCATAATACAACTTCATTGATATCCTGCCCCATCTCCCCATGGGGACTCAGGCCAGCTTCCAGCATAGTAACAGGCAAACATTCAATGCTTATATAAACAATGCAGAGCTAGATATAGATCTATAATTATATATACTGATTTCACATATGCATTCCCCCCTGAAACATTTGCAAATCCCGTCTCTATATATGTGCATTTCCCTCCTGCAACATCTGCAAGCCCTATATATCTATGTTTATATCTATCTAGACATCTCTCTCTCTCTCTGTGCATTTCCCCTGCAATATTTGCAAGCCCTATATATCTATATTCATATATAGCTATCTAGACATCTCTGTGTGTGTGTGTGCATTTCCCCTGCAATATTTGCAAGCCCTATATATCTATATTTATCTAGACATCTCTCTCTCTTTGTGTGTGCATTTCCCCTGCAATATTTGCAAGCCCTATATATCTATATTCATATATAGCTATCTAGACATCTCTCTTTGTGCATTTACCCTGCAATATTTGCAAGCCCTATATATCTATATTCATATATATCCATCTAGACATCTCTCTCTGTGTGTATATTTCCCCTGCAATATTTGCAAGCCCTATATATCTATGTTTATATCTATCTAGACATCTCTCTCTATGTGTGTGCATTTCCCCTGCAATATCTGCAAGCCCTATAAATCTATATTTATCTAGACATCTCTCTCTCTCTCTCTGTGCATTTCCCCTGCAATATTTGCAATCCCTATATATCTATATTCATATATATCCATCTAGACATCTCTCTCTGTGTGTATATTTCCCCTGCAATATTTGCAAGCCCTATATATCTATGTTTATATCTATCTAGACATCTCTCTCTATGTGTGTGCATTTCCCCTGCAATATCTGCAAGCCCTATATATCTATATTTATCTAGACATCTCTGTGTGTGTGTGTGTGTGCATTTCCCCTGCAATATTTGCAAGCCCTATATATCTATATTCATATATATCCATCTAGACATCTCTCTCTGTGTGTATATTTCCCCTGCAATATTTGCAAGCCCTATATATCTATGTTTATATCTATCTAGACATCTCTCTCTATGTGTGTGTGTGCATTTCCCCTGCAATATTTGCAAGCCCTATATATCTCCAAAGCTCTAGGTGCTCTCACTGCCTATTACAGGGAAAACTATCTGATCCCTAATCCATCTAAAACACAGACATGCGCCTTCCACCTTAAGAACAGACAAGCATCCCGAGCTCTGAGGATTACCTGGGAAGGAATCCCACTGGAGCATTGCAACGCACCCAAATACCTGGGAGTCACTTTGGACCGTGCTCTGACCTACAAGAAGCACTGCCTGAACATCAAACAAAAAGTGGGCGCTAGAAACAACATCATACGAAAGCTGACTGGCACAACCTGGGGATCACAACCAGACACAGTGAAGACATCTGCCCTTGCGCTATGCTACTCTGCTGCTGAGTATGCATGCCCAGTGTGGAACACATCTCATCACACTAAAACAGTGGATGTGGCTCTCAATGAGACATGCCGCATTATCACGGGGTGTCTGCGACCCACACCACTGGAGAAATTACACTGCTTAGCCGGTATTGCACCACCTGACATCCGCCGGGAAGTAGCAGCCAATAGTGAAAGGACCAAGGCAAAGACATCTCCAGCTCATCCCCTGTTTGGGTATCAGCCAGCACGTCAACGACTTAAATCAAGACATAGTTTTCTTAGAACTACAGAGACACTCGCTGGAACACCCCAGCAAGCGAGAGTCCAAAAGTGGCAGGCCCAAACCCAGCACCTCAATTCATGGGTGATACCAGATGAGAGACTCCCCCCTGGGCACTCAGAAGACTGGGCGACTTGGAAGGCGCTGAACAGATTGCGCTCTGGCACCACGAGATGCAGAGCCAATCTTAAGAAATGGGGCTACAGGGTGGAATCCTCGGCATGCGAGTGTGGAGAAGAACAAACCACTGACCACCTGCTGCAATGCACCCTGAGCCCTGCCACATGCACGATGGAGGACCTTCTTGCGGCAACCCCAGAGGCACTCCAAGTGGCCAGATACTGGTCAAAGGACATTTAACCAAATACCAAACTTACAAAATCTGTGTGGTTTTTTTTTCTTTTTCTTTTTAATCTCTGTGTTTGTTTTGCTCTGTTAGAACTGTAAAACAATGGTTGCTGATGACACGATAAATAATAAATAAATAAATAAATATCTATATTCATATATATCTATCTAGACATCTCTCTATGTGTGTGTGTATTTCCCCTGCAATATTTGCAAGCCCTATATATCTATGTTTATTATCTATCTAGACATCTCTTTATATATGTGTGTATTTACCCTGCAATATTTGCAAGCTCTATATATCTATATGCATATCTAGACGTGTCTATATATATTTGTGTGTAAATTTCCCCCTGTAATATTTGCAAAACCTATATATATATATATATATACACACACACACACATATATATACATACATATATACATATATATACACACACACATATATATATATATATCTAGACATCTCTCTCTCTCTGTGTGTGCATTTCCCTTGCCATTTTTGCAAGCCCTATATATCTACATTCATATCTATCTAGACATGTCTATATATATTTGTGTGTGCATTCCCCCCTGTAATATTTGCAAGCCCTATATATCTATATTCGTATCTAGACATGTCTATATATATTTGTGTGTGCATTTCCCCCTGTAATATTTGCAAGCCCTATATATCTACATTCATATCTATTCATAATATACACAAACCCTATGCAGATACACAGTTAGATGGATCTATCTATCTATCTATCTATCTATCTATCTATCTATCTATCCAACCTGGGGATCACAACCAGACACAGTGAAGACATCTGCCCTTGCACTTGGCTACTCTGCTGCTGAGTACGCATGCCCAGTGTGGAACACATCTCACCACGCTAAAACAGTAGATGTGGCTCTTAATGAGACATGCCTGCGCCCTACACCACTGGAGAAATTACACTGCTTAACCGGTATTGCATCTGCAGCTCATCCCCTGTTTGGGTATCAGCCAGCACGTCAACAACTTAAATCTAGAAATAGTTTTCTAAGATCTATAGAGACACTCGCTGGAACACCTCAGCAAGCAAGAGTCCAAAAGTGGCAGGCTCAAACCCAGAACCTCAACCAATGGCTGATAACAAATGAGAGACTCCCTCCTGGGCACACAGAAGACTGGGCGACTTGGAAGGCGCTGAACAGACTGCGCTCTGGCACCACGAGATGCAGAGCCAACCTCAAGAAATGGGGCCACAAAGTGGAATCCACAACATGCGAGTGCGGAGAAGAGCAAACCACTGACCACCTGCTGCAATGCAACCTGAGCCCTGCCACATGCATGATGGAGGACCTTCTTGCGGCAACACCAGAGGCACTCCAAGGGGTCAGATACTGGTCAAAGGACATTTAACCAACTACCAAACTCACAAATGTTGTATTTTGTCTGTTTGTCTGTTTTGTTCTGTTAGAAATGTAATACAATTGACTGGTTGCCCTGACACGACAAATATCTATCTATCTATCTATCTATCTATCTATCTATCTATCTATCTATCTATCTAGCATTTGCAAAGACCTGCAAACATATGAGGGGAAAATTCATACATAGAATTAAAATACATATCGATAGATAGATAAGATACAGATATATATTTACACAGGGACTGCAAAGGCTTACAGGGGGAAATGCCTATATATGTAGGAGAGATTAACAAATATTTCAGGGGAAAATAAGATTAATGGATATATATGGTTTGCATAGACTTCAGGAGAAACATGCATATATAGAAACATAGATCTATAGGGCTTGCAAAAGCTAGTGAACACTTCGAAGGGAACAAAAATGCACATATAAAGTTAATACATTTAGATACACACAAAAAGCCAGGAAACTGGGTGGGTTTGAAAGAGAGCCATACAAACAAGGAGGGCATGAAATATATCTTCCTTTCCCTCCTTCCCTCCCTTTCGACTGGAAAAGAAAACACACTGTCAAGGGAGGGGAAGAGCAGAGAGAAATATAGCATAGATTGCAAGCTCTGATGCCCATCTTGACCCCATTCTAACTCAAGGGGCTGAAGTTACTTGCTCAAATCTCAGTCCATTGCTCATCATTCTATCATCTTCATCAAGTATGAGTCACATCTTGACTGACGTTGCCTTGAGGCACCGGAATGACCTCCTTTGGGATGGCCGACGGCAGTTCCAAGTGGCTTCTGGAGGAGGCCAGGCTGAATGGCTTGGGGTTCTTCTTGCAATATTTCACTGCATGTTATACAAATGGGCAGGAGCCAGGGAAAGGCCGCATGTAAACACAGTCAACCCTCCACACCTGCAAGTTTGACTTTTGCAGATTCCCGTTTCGATATCCAAAGGGAGAGTGCATCACCTATGCATCAATCCATATAGAGTCCAAATTCAGTTTAATGACCTGGTGGAATTCCCCCTCTTGTAGCTTTTCCATTCAAAAAATTAGGATCAGAGGCGTTGCTCCTTGCCCACTTTGTCTTGGAAATCCCCCACAATACTTATACTGGAGTGACTCTTTGCTTAATTCTCGTGTATACATGTTTACAAAGGTTCAATGAGGTCAACAGCCATGACATTGTGGGAAAATCTACCCCACAAAAAAATATATAATAATAATAATATAATAATAATAATAATGAAATTGAAAAATTTAAAAGTAGAAAAGTCAATAAAAGATCCCAAGTGTAGACTCTGTAAGGAAGCAGATGAAACAATAGATCACATCCTCCGCTGCTGCAGGAAGATTGCACAGACTACAAGGGTTGAATGAAAAGTAATACCTCCACCTTCGTAACTCCTCAACAGATTTATTATTTATTTATTTAAAAGTTTTCTATACCGATCTTCTCACCTCCAAGAGGGACTCAGATCCGGTTCACAACATGTGTTCATATACAAAAATACAAACCACACAATGTATTATCATTACACAATTAAAAACATATTACAATACAACAAGATGGAAGTACTGGTATGCGGCAGGCACTGGCTTGTTCAGTAGACTCTCCTCTACAGTTTCATTTTGCTGGGAAGCCTTAGCATTGAAGGATATTCATCAGGGAATGCAAACTCTTTATGGTGATTGTGTTGATGTGAGTACTGTGCCTTGTTGGGCGAGTAAGTTTAAAGATGTTGAGGTGACACCTTCTGCTGTCAAGAATTCAATGACTGCACATTGCTTAAGTCGCACTGACCGACCATCTGCACAGCGTTCCATACTTCGCACTTTATTTATTTATTTATAATTCAAACTTATATGTTGCCACTCCCCTGGGGCTCGGAGCGGCTTACAAGAACAGGCTAAAATCTAACACAATTTAAAAACAATTTAAAACAATTTAAAAACAACAATATCAGATATCAAAGTCCTGTCGAAAGAGGTATGTCTTACATGCCCTGCGGAAAGCTGGTAAGTCCCGCAAGGCACGGACTTCAGGTGGCAGAGTATTCCAGAGCGATGGTGCCACTGCTGTGAAGGCTCTGAGTCTGGTTGCTGTTAGACGCAAGGTCTTGACACTGGGAATTTCCAATAGATCTTGGTCCTCAGAACAGAGGGATCTCGGGTTGGTAGGGGGTGAGGCGGTCCCTCAGGTACATCGGTCCCAGACCATGCAAGGCCTTAAAGGTAAGTAACAGCACAACAGTTCAATGCTAAGGCTTCCCAGCAAAATGGAACTGTAGAGGAGAGTCTACTGAACAAGCCAGTACTTGCTGCATACCAGTACATCCATCTGTTGAGGAGTTACGAAGGTGGAGGCATTACTATTCATTCAACCCTCGTACAAGCAGAGGCACAACATCGTTGCTCAGGTGATTCATTTGATCCTCATATCGTGTCATCTTTTCCAGTTGTTTCTCTTCAATCCTGCTGTCCCCTGGGATTGCGACATCGACAATCCATACTTTGTTTTTTAACACAATCGTAAGGCCAGGAGTATTGCGCTCCAAAACTCTGTCTGTCTGAATTCTGAAGTCCCAGAGGTGTTTGACGTGTTCATTTTCTGTAACTTTTTTCGGCTTGTGATCCCACCAGTTAGTTGTCGCAGGCAGATGGTCTTTGTGCCACAAGTTCCAATGAATCATCTGAACAACGGCGTTGTGCCTCTGCTTGGAGTCTGTCTGCGCGATCTTCCTGCAGCAGCTCAGGATGGGATCTATTGTTTCCTCTGCTTCCTTGCAGAGTCTACACTTGGGATCTGTCATAGACTTTTCAATTCTGGCTTTCATGGCATTGGTTCGAATGGCTTGTTCTTGGGCTGCCAGAATCAGGCCCTCCTTTCTCCCCTTTTCAAAGTTCCATTTGTGAGCCACAGCCATGTTTTTTCTTTGTTGTTGTTGTTATTATTATTATTTGAAACACAACAAGATGAGTCACTCTGCTGGCTGTTGAATTGGATCACACGTTGGACACTTAAAGTGTCTAGGACTGTGTGATGTATCGGCAAATTATGCGCGCAGATCCCAGTAAGGTGGCAGATGGCAATCTTGTCAGCGCCGCTTGTATTTAAGTGCAGGCCAAGGTCTTGAGGCACTGCACTCAGTGTGCCGATCACCACTGGGACCACCTTGACTGGTTTGTGCCAGAGTCTTTGCAGTTCGATCTTTAAATCCTCATATCGTGTCAGCTTCTCCAGTTGTTTATTGTTGTTGTTGTTATTAGATGGAGCAAGCATGTTTTCTGCTGCCCGAAGATTAGAACACAAACTAATGGATTCTAATGACCAGAAAGTCATTTCTTCCTAATGATTGGGGAAATCTTGAGCACCTTTTCTAAACTCTGGAAACTCTGAACAGACCTGTGAAAGGTCTGACAATTGGACCCCAGAAAACTCCCTCCGGCAGCCCACACAACTCAAGATTCTCAATCAATTAAATTAATGTTGGGAGACAGGGAGCTGCGAGAGACCTGCAACGCGCCTGATAGAGCAGGTAGACAAGATAAGCTAAAAATAGGTTAGCCTCCCATGGAAAGACATCATTTTCTATTCTGAAGCTCCCCATAAATTCCATTATCATTTAATACATATTAATAGAGGGGTTTATAAATGGAGCCTTTTACAGCCCTGCCTGACTTGGAAAGATGTCGCCCTGGGGGCACTTTGGCAGCCACGGGCACACCGGGGAATTAAAATGTGAGATTTCAATTATTCATCGAGTGCAGGGTGATGGTGGTGGTGGTGGTAAGACATAAAGGGAGGCAGAGCGAGACAAGAGGGCTCCCACCCTTCAGCCGGCTTCCCGATTGCAGAAGGCTATTTCTGCTAGGTTGTTGTGGGTTTTATCGGGCTATAGGGCCATGTTCTAGAGGCATTTCTCCTGACGTTTCGCCCGCATCTATGGCAAGCATCCTCAGAGATAGTGAGGTCTGTTGGAAGTAGGACAATGGGTTTATATATCTGTGGAATGGCTGGGGTGGGGCAAAGAGCTCTTCTCTGCTGGAGCTAGGTGTGAATGTTTCAACTGACCACATTCATTAGCATTTGAAGGCCTGGCTGAGCCTGGGAAAATCTTTTGTTGAGAGGTGTTAAGATGTGCCTGGTTGTTTCCTCTCTGCTGATTTGCTGTTGTAATTTTAGAGTTTTTTAATACTGGTAGCCAGATTTTGTTCATTTTCATGGTCTCCTCCTTTCTGTTGAAATTGTCCACATGCTTGTGGATTTCAATGGCTTCTCTGTGTCGTCTGACATGGTGGTTACTCTCGTGGCTTGAACCAGTTGAAACATTCACACCTAGTTCCAGCAGAGAAGAGCTCTTTGCCCCACCCCAGCCATTCCAGATATATAAACCCATTTTCCTATTTCCAACAGACCTCACTACCTCTGAGGATGCTTGCCATAGATGCAGGCGAAACGTCAGGAGAAATGCCTCTAGAACATGGCCATATAGCCCGAAAAAACTCACAAGAACCTCTTTCTGCTGCTCATCGCACAGCACTACACAGTCCTTAGGAGGTCTCCTCTGAGCTAAAAAAATATTTCCTTCTTCTTTATGGTTTAATGCAGTTCTGCACCCCTAATTCCACAGAATGTGGAGGTGTTGACTCTATTTCAGGTCAATTTTAGATTGCATATGTTATTGATTTAGATATGTGATATTTATATATATATGTGAGGTATTAAATTTGCCATTTATTATGTTGTAAACTGATTTGAGTCTCCCCAGGGGAGAGAAAAGCAGTATAGAAATGCAGTTAATAATAATAATTGTTGTGATAGAGTCTGCTGGCAGTGATAGTAACACTAGTTGTATTAGGAGAGGCAGGAAAACTACTCGCGAGCAAGACTATGATGAAGAGCAACAAAGGAAAAGAATCCGGGAGATACTTAGTGAGCCAACAGATGAGGATTCTTTTGAAGGTTTTGATGCAAATGATATGGATGATGGGATATCAGACTCTGGGTCTGATGGGTTGGATTGGACAAGGGTTCAAGAGATTCGGGATATTTGTGCTGAACCCACAAGCAGTGGCACATTTGAAGGTTGGAGTACTGAAGGCACGGATGGGTTTTGGGGAACTTCAGGATTAGACCAGAGATGGACTACTTGGAGGAGTGGTGGAAGAGGCACAGCTGGGGATGGGTTGGGCCGAACTAGGGGCGACTCCAGTTCGGATGAGGAGTTACAACAGGATGCAGCTGGGACAAGGGTGTTGCCTGAATCAAGTTCTGATGAGAAGTTGTAGATAAAATGGGAGTGTTTGCAATTGTAACTTTGCAATCGGCAAGGTGTCTAGTTGGGCGCTTTCTGGATTGTTGTGTTACAAAAGACGGGTTTGGAAGAAGACTTTGGGACGTAAGTTATGCTCTGGGTTTAAGCAGCAAAGGGGGCTGGAAATGTGTGGGTTTCTGCTGGACTGCACTGTTTTGATATTTACATTAGCTGCCATATTGCCCCCGTTGCTTTGGCTCCTTGTGACTTCCATTGGATCCTGACCTGACCTTGCAGCACTTTGTTTCCCTTTGGACTGGACGTCAACTATCGGCGTTACTATTTCTTCCACGTCTGCGGCTGTGTTTCTGGAGTTGGCGTTATCATCCTCCCTGCATTCCAGCCTCGGAGTTCAGCGTGGCATTTCCTACAGTGTTTGAAGCTTGGGTTACATTTTGCAACCCTTGAAAGGCTGCTGCTCTCTAGAGTGGCTGTGAACATCATTCTACAGTTTGTTTTGCTTCTGTTGTTTGACGGAGCAAGTTTGAGCTGTATTTATGCATTTTGACATACTGTGCTTTTGTGTCAATAATAATAATAATAATAATAATAATGATAATAATATTTTAAGATCAAACCAGGGCGTGCTTTGCTTTTAGCACGGTTTTAACTATTTTAATTGTTTATTTGTAATAATATTACTTATTATTTACTTACTTGGTATTATACTAAATACTTAAAAACTTGGCGTGATGCTAAATGTCCTTTGACCAGAAGTATCTCTGGTGTCACTGTAAGGAGGTCCTCCATTGTGCATGTGGCAGGGCTCAGGCTGCATTGTAATCGGTGGTTTGCTCTTCTCCACACTTGCATGTGGTGCTCTCCACTTTGTAGCCCCATATCCTAAGGTTGGCGCTGCATCTCGTGGTGCTAGAGCTCAGTCTGTTCAGTGCCTTCCAAGTCTTCCAATCTTTTGTGTGCCCAGGGGGAGTTTCTCATCCAGTCTCAGCCGCTGATTGAGGTTCCATGTTTTAGCCTGCCACTTTTGGACTCTTGCTTGCTGAGGTGTTCCTGTGAGTATCTCTGTAGATCTTAGGAAACTATTTCATGATTTAATTCGTTGGCATGCTGGCTGATATCCAAACAGGGGATGGGCCAGAGATGTTACTTCCTTGGTTCTTTCATTACAGGCTACTTCTTCACAGCGGATGTCAGGTGGTGCAATACCGGCCAAAACATTGTAATTTCTCCAGAGGTTTTGGACATAGACATCCTGAGATAATGTGGCATGTCTCATTAAGAGCCACATCCATTGTTTTAATGTGCGCATTCAGAAGAAGAAGACCTACAAGCCACTGAACATTGAGAAAACTAAAGTGCTCTTCCAGCAGGCACCAGCCAATCCCTCTCTAATGCCAGAAACACAACTTAATGGCATAACATTAGAAAATGTTGACCATTTCCGCTCTCTTGGCAGCCACCTCTCCACCAAAGTCAACATTGACACCAAAATATAACACCGCCTGAGCTCTGCGAGTGCAGCATTTTTCCAAATGAAGCAAAGAGTGTTTGAGGACCGGAACATCCGTAGGGAGACCAAGGGGCTTGTTTATAAAGCTATTGTCCTCCCAACCCTGCTATATGCCTGCAAAACGTGGACTGTCTACAGACGTCACATGCAACTCCTGGAACGATTCCATCAGCGCTGCCTCTGGAAAATCCTGCAAATCTCTTGGGAAGACAGGCGGACAAATGTCAACGTGCTGGAAGAAGTAAAGACCACCAGCATCGAAGTGATGGTCCTCTGCCATCAACTCGGCTGGACCGGTCACGTTGTCCAGATGCCCGACCACTGTCTCCCAAAGCAGTTGCTCTACTCCGAAATCAAGAATGGAAAGCGAAATGCTGGAGGACAGGAAAAGAGATTTAAAGATGGGCTCAAAGCCAACCTTAAAAACTCTAGACACTGAGAACTGGGAAGCCCTAGCCTGTGAGCGCTCCAGCTGGAGGTCAGCTGTGACCAGGAGTGCTGTAGAATTTGAAGAGGCACGAATGGAGGGTGAAAGAGAGAAATGTGCCAAGAGGAAGGCACATCAAGTCAACCCCAACTGGGATCGCCTTCCACCTGGAAACCAATGCCCTCACATGCAGGTCAAGAATTGGGCTCCACAGTCACCTACGGACCCTCCAACACACTGACCTTGGAAGACTATCCTACTCGGACAACGAGGGATCGCCTAAGTAAGTAAGTAAGTAAGTAAGTGGTGAGATAAATTCCACACTGGGCATGCATACTCAGCAGCAGAGTAGCATAGTGCAAGGGCAGATGTCTTCACTGTGTCTGGTTGTGATCCCCAGGTTGTGCCAGTCAGCTTTCGTACAATATTGTTTCTAGCGCCCACTTTTTGCTTGACATTCAGGCAGTGCTTCTTGTAGGTCAGCACGGACCATGGTTTTGTTTTGGTTTTTTTGGGGTGACTCCCAGGTATTTGGGTGCACTGCAATGCTCCAGTGGGATTCCTTCCTGGTTGTATGCTCTCTGAGCGCCGCTCCTGTTAGCAATCTGGCTGCCATCCATTGAACCAGTCTTCAAAAGCAACCCCACGTAAAGCCAGTTGCAGTAGTCTATCTACTCACACTTAAGATTACTCTTAGAAGGTGTGCTAATGCATTTATCAGTTTAATGTCTTTCAAATTATTTTTACCATGTGCCTTTGATACCATAGGTGAGAGGTAGGATAAAAATGCTCTCAATACAACCAACCAACCCCAAAATGCCACCCACAAAGCATTGTTATGGAAGCATCCAAAGAACGTACCCATCAAGCTCTGCCTCTCCTCCTTTTTCTTGGCTTTCTGCTTGGCTTCGAGCTGGATAACGGAAAGGGAAGGTGGGATGATGGGACTCGGCATAGCGCTGGCTGCAAATCTCGCCAGCAGGCCCAAGCCGCTCTCGTCCAAAGCGGGTGGCGAAAGCCTGTCGCTGCTGCCCATCCCATAGTCTGCCTCTTCCTCCTCTTCCTCTTCCTCCTCGTCGTCGTCCTCCTCTTCTTCTTCATCTTCATCATCTTCGGAGCTAGAATCTGTCATACACAAGACAGGAAACGGTTACGAATCAGAATCAAGAGTTCGCTCAGGCCACTAATCCATCTCAGCCTGAGCAGAGTAAGAAGTCCTGCAAGCTTCTAGCCAACACAAAGGCTGGCAACCTGTTGGCAACTTGGCCACCCATGAGTTTCCCTTACACATGTGAATGTCCTTTCTTGGCTGCTGCAGGAGTTGGTATTCCCTTGCTCTCTCCACAATGACCAAAGCTTTCCCTTCCAACCTACTGCTTCATGGAAGAGCTGGCAGGATCACAGAAGCATCTGTTTACATCCCATGGTCACATGCAAAATGATGGAGTCCATGCAGAGACTCCCTTGGAGGTCTCACTACTTCTCTGCTCTTTTTGCATCATGCTACCAGGACATAGTCAGACACTTGGGCAACCCTGCCTGCTTTTCAAAAGCAAGGAATGGCCATGTGGGTCGTTTCCAAGGCTGTCCAGTAAAGTAGAGCTCTGCCTAGCAGAGGTCCACATGTGGACTGAGCCATAAAGGATTGCATGTTCATGATTGACATAACTGATTTTAGTCTCCTTGAAAGAGTAAAGAGGACTTCTTAGTGAAAAGGGAAAACCTATACAGACTTAGGGCCCTTCCACACAGCCCTATATCTCAGAATATCAAGGCACACTCAGATATCTGAGTCCACACTAAGATAATGTGGGATTTTCTGCCTTGATATTCTGGGATAGAGGGCTGTGTGGAAGAACCCTTACAGTATAGGCGAAGAGTCCTGGAATGGATCCTTTCCATGATGTGAGGGCCTACTCTACTATCTTCTCACCTATCTGTCTGAGGTGGGGCTTCCATACAAAGCTAAGTTTTGAAGCTGCTCCATTCCACTGCCTTTCCACGATGTGAGGGCCTACTGTACTATCTTCTCACCTATCTGTCTGAGGTGAGGCTTCCATACAAAGCTGAGTTTTGGAGCTTCTCCGACTCCACTGCCCTTGGTTTCTGCTCATCCCATGATGTCAAAAGATGGGAGAAGAGTCCTGGAATGGATCCTTTGCATGATGTGAGGGCCTACTCTACTATCTTCTCACCTATCTGTCTGAGGTGGGGCTTCCATACAAAGCTAAGTTTTGGAGCTGCTCCAACACCACTGCCCTTGGTTTCTACTCATCTCACGATGTCAAAGGATAGGAGAAGAGTCCTGGAATGGATCCTTTCTATGATGTGAGGGCCTACTGTACTATCTTCTCAGCTATCTGTTTGAGATGGGACTTCCATACAAAGCTAAGTTTTGGAGCTGCTCTAACTCCACTGCCCTTGGTTTCCGCTCATCTCATGATGTCAAAGGATAGGAGAGGTGTCCTGGAATGGATCCTTTCCACGATGTGAGGGCCTACTGTACTATCTTCTCACCTATCTGTCCGAGGTTGGGTTTCCATACAAAAGTAAGTTTTGGAGCTGCTCCAACTCCACTGCCCTTGGTTTCTGCTCATCTCACGATGTCAAAGGATAGGAGAAGAGTCCTGGAATGGATCCTTTCTATGATGTGAGGGCCTACTGTACTATCTTATATGTCAAAAGATATTACGTAATAGCCATCAAAAACAAGAAGAACTGGGTTGCTGTTTGTTTTCTGGGCTGTATGGCCCTGTTCCAGAAGCATTCTCTCCTGACGTTTCACCCCCATCTATGGCAGGCATCCTCAGAGGAGCTCACAACCTTTGAGGTTGCCTGCCACAGATGTGGCTGAAATGTCAGGAGAGAATGCTTCTGGAACAAGACCAGAAAACTCACAGCAACCCTGTGTTTCTGATCATGAAAGCCTTCAACAACAACAACAACAATATAAACAGTTTTTCATTGTTACAGCCACAAAATATTGTAAACAAAAGCTCTTTCTCTGTGAACCAAATCAGCCCCTTCTCTTATGGGGACGGAAAGTTAACTAATTTCAAGAAAACATTAGTAAATCACCAAGTTTGCATGGAATTGTGTGTGGTACAAGTTGCCCCCTGTTGATGCGGATATTTAAGGACAAATATTCTTGCGGTATTGTCAATTCAGTACCAAAACTTTCCAAAGCACTCCCCACCCCTCGACGAGCAGCAAAAAAAGTAAAGGAAACAATAGTTTGGTTAAACAACAGACAAGACATTTGTTAAGTTACCACATAAATGCAACAAGATGACTGGAAAAAGCATGGGGAAGGGAATGCGGGGGGGGGGGGGGGGGAAGGGGTAGCAATGCACATTTAAGATTAATATTGTCTTGTTAAATATATATATATAAACATTTATATATATTATAGCAAACACAACATACTTTCATCATGTTGCCAAGCAGCAAACCGACAGCATACAAAGCTGGCTAAGTGCAGGCAGACTTTAGGCAGCTATTGGGTCCTCCACATCTGGCTGAAATGGGCCAGTCCAAATTCCAGTGGTGTTTGGGTTTAGTTTCGCAATTTGACCTATGTTCACAAAAACACAGAAACTTCCCATTTTCCCCATGTGCATCTCATGCTTTGGACTCCAGAAGCAGGCTTTGAATCACCACGAAAACCCAATTGTCATCATGACATCAATAATAATACTCTTCAAAATTAGAAAGGACGAACGGTTTGGAAGATTTCCAAAATCACACTACTCTGGGGATGCAAGAGGACGGATTTAAGAAACTGGGTTGTTGGGAGTTTTCTAGAGACGAAAAAAGACAAAGCACAGATGGCGTTCAGCTAGAATAGCTGCTAAAAACGCTGAGCTAATTGGGAGATGCCCTGGCACCTTTTGCGTGGAGAATTCAGGGCTAAAAATCAGTAGCAGGACCCTGATACTGATGTTTTCACTCCAATGGAATCTGCTTTGTGTCTGCTGCTAAAGACTTAGTTCATTGCCCATTGTCTAAAAGCCAGAAGGGAGGGAGCAGATCTTACCTCATTTGGGAGTGTGTTCCATAGGCGGGGGGCCATAGCCAAGAAGGCCCTGTCTTTCGTCCCTGCCAGACGCATCTGTGCTGATGACAGGAGCGAGAGCAGGGTCTCTCTGGATGATCTTAGATTATGAGGTGGGACGTAGGGGTGGATGCGTTCGGACAACTAAGCTGGGCCAGAACCGTAGTTAAGCCTTTAACCACTGCACTGACTTGACTCTGACTTAGGTAAAGGTAAAAGCTTTCCCCTGACATTAAGTCCAGTCATGTCCAACTCTGCGGGGTTGGTGCTCATCTCCATTTCTAAGACAAAGAGCCGGCATTGTCCATAGACACCTCCAAGGTCATGTGGCCAGCCTGACTGTATGTAGCACCGTTACCTTCCCACCAGAGCGGTACCTATTGATCTACTCACAAACTGTTTTCAGACTGCTAGATTGGTAGAAGCTGGGGCTAACAGCGGGAGCTCACCCCGCTCTCCAGATTCGAACCTACGACCTTTTGGTCACCAAGTTCAGCAGCTCAACATTCTAACCCACTGTGCCACCGTGGGACTTATGACAACCATATTGTTAGGGATTCCTCATCTTCGGAAGAGGAAGGGGAGCAGGGAAGTGCTCAGGAATTGGAGGCAGAAGGAGAATCAGACAATGAGTTTTGAAAGTGCCCACATTTCTACAGAGATGGAAAGAGACAGAGCACAGACGGCGTTCCGCTAGAATAGCTGCTAAAAACACTGAGTTAATTGGGAGACGCCCTCACACCTCCTGCATGGGGAGTGTGCTAAAGGGCTAAAAATCAGTAGCAGGAGCAGTCAGCTTTCGCTGGTAACGACGACTCTGATACTGATGTTTTCACTCAAATGGAATCTGCTTTGTGTCTGCTGCTAAAGACGTTCAGCTAGAATAGCTGCTAAAAACGCTGAGCTAATTGGGAGACGTCCTAGCACCTCCTGCGTGGGGAATTAAGGGCTATAAATCAGTACCAGGACCTTGATACTGATGTTTTCACTCCAATGGAATCTGCTTTGTGTCTGCTGCTAAAGAGTTCATAGCCAAAGAGCCGGCATTATCCATAAACATCTCCAAGGTCATGTGGCCAGCATGACGTGACGTTACCCTCCCACTGGAGCGGTACCTATTGATCTACTCACATTTGCATGGTTTCGAACTGCTAGGTTGGCAGAGAGAGGACATCCCCCTGTTATGTCAGCTCCACTGGCTGCCAGTCTGCTATCAAGCATAATTCAAAATGCTAGCTTTAGCCTATAAAGCCCTAAACGGTTCTGGCCCAATTTACCTGTCTGAACCAAGAGTTGCTTTAGTTTCGTGCAATGGGCTGATTTTGTTGCCGGAATATCCCTCCTTCCCCATTTTGTCCAAGGAGCAAAACATCTCCTCGAGACCATTCCAAACTCCCGCAAAAGCCATTCTGGAGTCCATTGCAAAATGCACATGCTTATTAATCCCTGTCCAGGAATGTCAAAATTGTAACCACAGAGGGGCACGACAGGGCTGTCGATGCCGGACCCCAATGCCTTCTTCTTCCACCCCTTTGAGTTGACCTTGGTGGGACTGAAAAGCGGGTCTACTGGTGGTTGACTCAATGCATTGACCACTCTTTGTGAACACACCATGCTGAGGATTGTCAATATATAGTCAATTGTGAAAACTTTCCAGGGTGTAAATATACTATATCAGGCATGGCCAAACTTGGGCCCTCCTCCAGGTGTTTTGGACTTCAACTCCCACAATTCCTAACAGCCGGTAGGCTGTTAGGAATTGTGGGAGTTGAAGTCCAAAACACCTGGAGGAGAGCCCAAGTTTGACCATGCCTGTACTACATAATTATAATACTCTGAAGCACTTCAACATCCATCCTATGGGATCTAGGAGTTGTAGTTTAGCAAGGAGATTTGAATTCTCGACTATAGCGCCGGATCAATATTATGGAACCTCAAGCCATCAGGTACCAGAGCTTTCCAGGAAGGGAAGGTGGGTCTTAAGGTTTGGATCAAGAGGCACAAACATGGCGAGAAAGGACATATAAGTACTTGTCAAAGGCTTTCGTGGCTGGAATCACTGGGTTGTTGTAGGTTTTTTTCGGGCTATATGGCCATGTTCTAGAAGCATTCTCTCCTGACGTTTCGCCTCCATCTATGGCAGGCATCCCCAGAGGTTGTGAGGTCTGTTGGAATTAGGAAAATAGGGTTTATACTGTATATCTGTGGAAAGTCCAGGGTGGAGCCAGGTGTGAAAGTTTCAACTGACTACTTTTGAGTAGCATTTGATGGCCTGGCGGTTTTTTGGTGTGGCTTGTTAGTGCCTGGAGGAATCTTTTGTTGAGAGGTGATTAGCTGTCCCTGATTGTTTCCTCTCTGTTTTTTTGCTGTTGTAATTTTAGAGTTTTTTTAATACTGGTAGCCAGATTTTGTTCATTTTCATTGTTTCCTCCTTTCTGTTGATATTGTCCACATGCTTGTGGATTTCAATGGCTTCTCTGTGTAGTCTGACATGGTGGTTGTGAGAGAGGTCCAGCATTTCTGTGTTCTTCAATAATATGTTGTGTCCAGGTTGGTTCATCGGGTGCTCTGCTATGGCTGACTTCTCTGGTTGAATCAGTCTGCAGTGCCTTTCATGTTCCTTGATTCGTGCCTGCGCATTGCTGTGTTTGGTGGTTCCTATGTACATGTCTCTACAACTGCATGGTATAAAGTAAACTCCTGCAGACGTGAGAGGATCCCTCTTGTCCTTTGCTGAACGTAGCATTTGTTGGATTTTCTTAGTGGGTCTGTACATAGTTTGTAGGAGAAAATGCCTCTAGAACAGTGTTTCTCAACCCTGGAGGGGCTGCAAGGGGGTGTCAGAGAGGTCGCCAAAGATCATCAGAAAACACAGTAATTTCTGTTGGTCATGAGGGTTCTGTCTGGGAAGTTTGGCCCAATTCTGTCATTGGTGGAGTTCGGAATGCTTTTTGATTGTAGGGGAACTATAAATCTCAGCAACTACCAAATGTCAAAGTCTATTTTTCCCAAACTCCACACCAGTGTTCCTATTTGGGCATATTGAGTATTCATGCCAAGTTTGGTCCAGATCCATCATTGTTTGAGTCCACAGTGCTCTCTGGATGGAGGTGAACTTTTTTTTGTCGTGTCAGGAGCGACTTGAGAAACTGCAAGTTGCTTCTGGTGTGACAGAATTGGCCGTCTGCAAGAATGTTGCCCAGGGGACACCCGGATGACTTTGATGTTTTTATCATCCTTGTAGGAGGTTTCTCTCATGTCCCTGCATGAGGAGCTGGAGCTGATAGAGGGAACTCATCCGCCTCTCCCCGGATTCAAACCTGTGACCTGACGGTCTTCAGTCCTGCCGGCACAGGGGTTTAACTGTGCCAGCGGGGGCTCCTGTAGGTGAATTACAACTCCCAAACTCAAGGTCAATGCCCAGCAAACACTTCCAGCATTGTCTTTTGGTCGTGGGAGTTCTGTGTGCCAAGTTTGGTTCAATTCCATCATTGGTGGAGTTCAGAATTTTACTATAAATCCCAGCAACTACAACTCCCAAACGACAAAATCAACCTCCTGCAACCCCACCAGTATTCAAAGTTGATCCAGTGAATGAAAATACATCCTGCATATCAGATATTTACATGACGATTCAGAACAGTAGTAAAATTATGGTTATGAAGTAGCAACGAAAATAATGTTATGGTTGGGGGTCACCACAACATGAGGAACTGGATTAAGGGGTCATGGCATCAGGAAAGTGGAGAAACACTGCTTGAGAACATGGTTTAACTTGTTGGAGTCCTCGTGGACAACAAGTTAAACATGAGCCAACAATGTGATGTGGCGGCAAAAAAAGCCAATGGGATTTTGGCCTGCATCAATAGGAGCATAGTGTCTAGATCTAAGGAAGTCATGCTACCCCTCTATTCTGCTTTAGTTAGACCACATCTGGAATATTGTGTCCAATTCTGGGCACCACAATTCAAGAGAGATATTGACAAGCTGGAATGTGTCCAGAGGAGGGCGACTAAAATGATCAAGAGTCTGGAGAACAAGCCCTATGAGGAGCGGCTTGGGGAACTGGGCATGTTTAGCCTGAAGAAGAGAAGGCTGAGAGGAGATATGATAGCCATGTATAAATATGTGAGAGGAAGCCACAGGGAGGAGGGAGCAAGCTTGTTTTCTGCCTCCTTGGAGACTAGGACGCGGAACAATGGCTTCAAACTACAAGAGAGGAGATTCCATCTGAACATGAGGAAGAACTTCCTGACTGTGAGAGCCGTTCAGCAGTGGAACTCTCTGCCCCGGAGTGTGGTGGAGGCTCCCTCTTTGGAAGCTTTTAAGCAGAGGCTGGATGGCCATCTGTCAGGGGTGATTTGAATGCAATATTCCTGCTTCTTGGCAGAATGGGGTTGGACTGGATGGCCCATGAGGTCTCTTCCAACTCTTTGATTCTAGGATTCTATGATTCTATGGCCATAGAGCCCGAAAAAACCTACAACAACCCAATGTAAGTACTCTCTTTTAGAGAATTCTATGTGCCTCACCAAACTACACATCCCTGAATTCCTCAGCAAGGCAACAAAGGCAACTGAAGTGCTATCCAAGTTGTACAATTTTGGCAATGCAAGTCAACGCACGGAGGTGAGGAGTGGAAGACACCGAGTCAACACGTTTTGCCTGTGTGGTTATAATTTTGTACCGTTTTAGTAAAAATTTCCATTATTGCGCAATAAATCCGATTGCCATAGAAGAAAGCCACTCGTAATCTCGACCCTCCCGCCGTCACAAAACCCCACAGTTTCAGTGTTGTTAATTGAACAAAGGGGAGGCGGAGGGTGGAGACTGCAAAACTGCGGAGGATTGAAAGAGGATAGAGAGAGAGAAAAGGTATTTTTGCCTACCTACATAATAAGGTTCAGGTTCATGCTTAGGGACCTTTCGCTGAGCAGTGTCTGCCCTGCTCCCAGCCAATCGCTTTGCTTCTTGAGCGGAGTGCGAGAGCAAACACAAAGGACCGATATAGACACTCAAAGCATCATGGGAAGGGATCGGGGGTGGAGGGGTTGGCCAAGCAGCTGCAAGGAGAAAGTGAGCACGCTAGAAAAGCCGAGGTTATTAATGGTTTTAGTAAATCAGGGAAAGCCATCAGAAAAAATAATATATATATATATATATATATGCTATTACGCAAATATCCCAAATATAGAGAGAGAGATAATAGAGAGGCACTGCAAAAAAGAAAGAAAGAAAAAGTCGAAATATTCCTCCCGCCCGCCCACCGATTCCTCCCCTTCCCACCACAACACACCTTTCTGGAACACATAATGCCTGGAAATGTATTTTCTCTCACTTTCTCATACCTTGGAAACCCTATTTGGGGAAGGGTGCGTTCAAAACAAAAGGAAAAAAAATCTTACAGGAAGGGGAGTAGTACATTTTAGTAGTAAATTATGCACCTGGAGGTCAAGAGCAAAACTCTGGGTCATCTAAAAGGGGAAACAAAGACTAGGGAGAAAAATGGGGGAGATCCAAAAGTGTAATTACGTAGATTACATCTAGAGTGGAAAATGGGCTATCATCCTGATCGCATAAATAATTGTGTACCGTATATACTCAAGTATAAGCCAGGTTTTTCAGCCCTTTTTTAAGGTTGGAAAAGACCCCCTCAGCTTATACTCGAGTCAAAGTTATTTATTATTTTACTATGTTATTATTTTTATTACATCCATTATTTTACTCTATTTATTGCTATTACACTGTTCAACGGAGAAAAAGTTGCGGGCCTGAAAATAGTTGTTCTTTTATGATTTTGGGGTGCTGAAAACGAAAATGACATTTAATAATGTACATTGGCTCTAGTTTTTATGATATAAGCAATCACGTGATCACGTATGGTTGAAAAAATGCATGTTGCGACTTACACTATGGAAGATTCTAGAATACTCTAAAAAATTTGATGACGCAGTATTAGTGCCATATGCAAAAGCCAGAAAACCCTATATAAGGCCAGACTTTTGAACGATGAGGGTCAGTCAGTTGAAGACTGAGACAGTATCGTTAAACATTGTTTTACATTGTAGTTATGCCTCACACGTGTGTAAATAAAGCACTATGGAAAAAGAGATCAAGGCCAATGGACTCCGTCCATGCTGTCAGACTCCTGCTGGAGCATTGCAAGAGGGAATCCTTTCCTTGAAGACAAAAGAAAAGTCAAGAGAAGCAAACAGGATATAAACTGAAGTCACGATTAAAGCGACATTTAAACTTTCAGACTTTTCAACTGCACTAGGCCTACTAATATAGTTTCTTGCCGCACAAACATAAACAATAGACTAATTAAATAAATATTTCTCATGTATAAACTATTGGCAATATAATGTGACTAAAATTTAGTAAATATTCACCGTTTATATACATGCAGTAAGCTTAGGCGCATTATCATAATATTAATGAATTACCTATTGTGGAGAAAATTGAAATAGCTGTTGCATAAAAACCAGAGCCAATTAACACATTTAATTATTATATTTGAATTCAACATGTTAAATTTATTACGAAACGGCACATTTCGTTTCCGCAACTGAGAAAAACTGAAAATTTGTAGAACAGTGTTATTACATTTAAATTATTTTATTATTATTATTATTTGACCTTGAAGGAGCTGGGGGTGGTGACGGCCGACAGGGAGCTGACGACTGCTGGACTGACCACAGGCTAATTCGATCCTCGATGGCTATCAAGATCGCCCCCAAGCGCAGACTCCAAGGAAGGAAGACAAGGCGCAAAATGAACACCCAAGCCCTTCAGGAGCCCTCCAGACGAGCCCATCTCCAAACAGCACTCAAGGACCATCTACCCACAGAACACCCCGAAAATGTTGAGGAACATTGGAACAAACTGAAGACCTCCATCATCCAAGCCTGCAAAGAAACTATTGGATACCAAGCCAAGAAACATCAAGACTGGTTTGATGAAAATGACGTCGAGATCCAACAGCTAATTGACAAGAAAAGGAAAGCCTTCCAAGCATGGCAGAGAGACATCAACTGTGCTGCTAAGAAAAAGATCTATGCTAGTGCAAAAGCTGAGGTCCAAAGAAGGACAAGAGAACTCAAGAACATCTGGTGGACAAAGAAGGCCGAAGAAATCCAACACCTGGCAGATACCCATAATGCTCAGGGATTCTTCAAAGCCACAAAGGTAATCTATGGACCAAGAAACCATGGCATACAGCCTCTACGCTCATCAGATGGAACCAAACTCCTGAAGGACCAAAACTCAATTGCACTACGTTGGAAAGAACACTACCAAAGCCTCCTGAACCGCAGCTCCAATGTGGCCGAAGAAGTCCTCTCACAAATCCCACAACAACAAACCAGGGATGAGCTTGCAGCACTGCCTAGTTTGGAAGAAGTCAGCAATGCCATCAGCCAACAGAAGAATAACAAAGCCAGTGGACCAGATGGGATCCCTGCTGAAATCTTTAAAGAGGGAGGACCTGAGCTAACACACCAACTCCACCAGCTCATAGAAAAAGTGTGGGTGACCGAGAAAATCCCAGCAGATTTCAAGGACGCCACCATCATCACCCTCTTCAAAAAACGGGAAAGAACAGACTGCGGAAACTATCGAGGTATCTCCCTTCTAACCTCCGCTGGGAAAATCCTCGCAAGAATCCTTGCAAACCGCCTTCTGCCCCTCTCAGAAGACACCCTCCCAGAATCCCAGAACGGCTTCCGCCCCTCCAGAGGAACCGTGGACATGATCTTCACTGCACGACAACTCCAAGAAAAATGCAGGGAACAAAACCAACCCCTGTACATGGCATTCATCGACCTTGCAAAGGCATTTGACACAGTGAATCGCAGCGCTCTCTGGACCATCCTCCACAAAATCGGGTGCCCTAACAAATTTGTGAACATCCTGCGGCTCCTCCATGATGACATGATGGCAACAGTTTTGGACAGCAGTGGCTCCCAAAGTGACCCATTTAAGGTGAAATCTGGTGTCAAACAGGGATGTGTTATCGCCCCAACTCTATTCTCCATCTTCATCGCTATGATACTTCACCTTGTTGATGGGAAGCTTCCCACCGGAGTGGAAATAATCTATCGGACAGATGGCAAGCTATTCAACCTCAGCAGACTGAAAGCCAAAACCAAGGTTACAACAACATCTGTTATAGAACTCCAGTATGCTGATGACAATGTCATCTGTGCGCATTCAGAAGAAGATCTACAAGCCACTCTAAACACCTTCGCAGAAGCATACGAGAAGCTGGGCCTGTCACTGAACACTGAGAAAACCAAGGTGCTGTTCCAGCAGTCACCAGCCGTCCCCTCTCCAATGCCAGTAATACAGCTTAATGGTGTAACATTAGAAAATGTCGACCATTTCCGCTACCTTGGCAGCCACCTCTCCACCAAAGTCAACATCGACGCCGAAATACAACACCGCCTGAGCTCTGCAAGTGCAGCATTTTCCAGAATGAAGCAGAGAGTGTTTGAGGACCGGGACATCCGTAGGGAGACCAAGGTGCTTGTCTATAAAGCCATTGTCCTCCCAACCCTGCTCTATGCCTGTGAGACGTGGACAGTCTACAGACGTCATATGCAACTCCTGGAACGATTCCATCAGCGCTGCCTCCGGAAAATCCTGCAAATCTCCTGGGAAGACAAGCGGACAAACGTCAGTGTGCTGGAAGAAGCAAAGACCACCAGCATTGAAGCGATGGTCCTCCAACATCAACTCCGCTGGGCCGGCCACGTTGTCCGGATGCCTGACCACCGTCTCCCAAAGCAGTTGCTTTACTCCGAACTTAAGAACGGAAAACGGAACGTTGGTGGACAGGAAAAGAGATTTAAAGATGGGCTGAAAGCCAACCTTAAAAACTCTGGCATAGACACTGAGAACTGGGAAGCCCTGGCCCTTGAGCGCTCCAGCTGGAGGACAGCTGTGACCAGCAGTGCTGCAGAATTCGAGGAGGCACGAGTGGAGGGTGAAAGAGAGAAACGTGCCAGGAGGAAGGCGCGTCAAGCCAACCCCGACCGGGAACGCCTTCCACCTGGAAACCAATGCCCTCACTGCGGAAGAAGATGCAGAGCAAGAATAGGGCTCCACAGCCACATACGGACCCACAGGGAAATCCATAATGGAAGACCATCTTACTCGTCCAACGAGGGATCGCCTAAGTAAGTGGAGTAGACTGGTTCATGAGGTCACGAAGAGTCAGAAGCGACTGACTGAATGAACAACAACAAAAACTCTATATTTATTATTGTTATTATATTTAATATTTTACTCTATTTATTATTGTTATATTTATTATTTCACTCTATTTATTATTGTTGTAACATTATTTTACTCTATTTATCATTATTACATTTATTTATTCTGTTTATTTTATTATTACATTTCCATTATGTTACTCTATTATTATTATTTTTATTATTATTACTCTATTATCTAGAGTGGAGAATGGGCTATCATCCTGATCGCATTATTATTATTATTATTATTAGTAGTAGTAGTAGTAGTAGTAGTAGTAGTAGCAGTAGTATACTCTATTTATTTGACCTCGAAGGAGCTGGGGGTGGTGACGGCCAACATGGAGCTCTGGAGTGGGCTGCTTCATGAGGTCACGAAGAGTCAGAAGCGACTGAATGAATGAACAACAACACCAAAGAGCGTGGATGCTCAGGGTGGCTCAGACTGGAGTATATTTCCATTTCTGAACCTATGTATGCCTCAATTAATGCAATTTTATTGGGATCTATTTTTATTTTGAAATTAACTAGTAGCCGTTACATTGCCCACCCTCGGTTTATTCGCAAGTCAATACGTTTCCCCAGTTTTTGGTGGTAACATCAGGTGCCTTGGCTAATATTCGGGTCGGCTTATACTCGAGTATATACGGTATTTACGAGATTATGCACAAGCTGACCCTGCGGGTTTTAATTTTGAAAAAAGGAGAGATCAACATGCAGATTTGCTTTTCCTCCTGGAAAACAGAATATTTGGGAACATTGCAAGCCAGGGATATTTGGATAATAGAGAGGACGGACCTCGCAATTTGCAATTTAGTTAATTTCGGTTTCCCCGTAATTGTTTGAGGAGCAATGAGGGACAGAGAGGGATGGAGTGAAGCAGCAAACTAGCCAACCTACGGAGAGACACAGCAAGAGAGAGAGACAAGGCAGACGGGTTTAGTTAAAAACAAACTGGGTATTTTTAATCAAAAGCTTGGTACCAAATTGCAGTACAAACATCAAGGGGGGGGGGGGCACTCCCACACAACACAGAGGAGGGCTAAATTTACACACTTCCTTCCAAACCTCTAACACAGGCCAAAAAGGGGGAAAAATATATTGGAAAAAGGAGAGGAAAAAAAGAAAAGAAGAAGCCACATATAACAACAGTGATGGCAACAAGAGATGAAGGGGGGAAAAATAATATTCTTTGTATGCTTAAGGAAGGGGGCATGGTGAAGACTAAGGAACCTTCTACACTATGTAAAATCCAGATTATCTGCTCTGAACTGGATTATATGGCAGTGGAGACTCATGTAATCCAGTTCAAATCTAGATTATGTTTCGAACTGGATTATATGGCAATGGAGACTCATGTAATCCAGTTCAAATCCAGATTATGTTTCAAACTGGATTATATGTCAGTGGAGACTCATATAATCCAGTTAAAATCCAGTTTATCTGCTGGATTTGACAGTAGAGAGTCATATAATCCAGTTCAAATCTGGATTATATGCTTTGAACTGGATTATATGGCAGTGGAGATTCATATAATCCAGTTGAAATCAAGATTGTACACTTTGAAGTGGATTATATGGCAGTGGAGACTCATATAATCCAATTCAAATCCAAATTATCTATTCTGAACTGGATTATATGGCAATGGAGACTCATATAATCCAGTTCAAATCCAAATTATCTGTTCTAAACTGGGTTTTATGCCAATGGAGACTCATATAATCCAATTCAAATCCAGGTTATATGTTTTGAGCTGGATTATATGGCAGTGGAGACTCATATAATCCAGTTCAAATCTAGATTATACACTTTGAACTGGATTATATGGCAGTGGAGACATATAATCCAGTTCAAATCCAGATTATCTGCTTTGAACTGGATTATATGGAAATGGAGATATAATCCAGTTCAAATCCAGATTATCTGCTTTGAACTGGATTATATGGCGGTGGAGACTCATATAATCCAGTTCAAATCCAAATTATCTGTTCTGAACTGGATTATATGGCAATGGCAGTTCAAATGCACATTATCTGCTTTGAACTGGATTATATGGCATTGGAGTCTCATATAATCCAGTTCAAATCCGGATTATGTTTTGAACTGGATTATATGGAAATGGAGACTCTTATAATCCAGTTCAAATCCAAATTATCTGCTTTGAACTGGATTATATGGCAGTGGAGACTCATATAATCCAGTTCAAAATCCAGATCATATGTTTTGAACTGGATTAGAAGGCAATGGAGACTCATATAATCCAGTTCAAATCCAGATTATCTGCTCTGAACTGGATTATATGGCAATGGAGACTCATATAATCCAGTTCAAATCCAGATTATACGCTTTGAACTGGATTATATGGCAGTGAAGACTCATGTAATCCAGTTCAAATCTAGATTATGTTTTGAACTAGATTATATGGCAATGGAGACTCATAAAATCCAGTTCAAATCCATTTTATGTGCTGGATTTGAGAGTGGAGACTCATATAATCCAGTTCAAATCCAGTTTATCTGCTTTGAAATGAATTATATAGCATTGGTGACTCATATAATCCAGTTCAAATCCATTTTATCTGCTTTGAACTGGATTATATGGCAATGGAGACTCATATAATCCAGTTCCAAGTAGATAATCCAAATAAGTTGCTTTGCTAATCTGGATTTTAGATAGTGTAGGAGGGACCTAAGCCACTAGTTCGTATGCAAGCTCTTAAAAGAGCAGGTTGACCTTAAAATAAATGTTCGATCGTGACATTGGCAGAACATTTGTTGCAGAAAAGAGAATATTGATCAAGCAAAAGAGAATATTGATCAAGAGGCAGGAATCCAAGATGGCCGATGACCGCACCATCCAGGACGGATGACCCCCACGGCGGTGCCATCCACAACCCACGTCCCACACTCGCTCACCACTCACTCAGACACGGAAGAGCTTTGTTTGGTTTTGTGTTATAATCTAGTAACCTTGATCAAACGAGTCCTCCGAGGAATCACTGAATGAATAGCCGGCTTCGGCCTCTCTGGGCAGCAAGCAGAAGGGCGGCTTCCGGGCACCAGCAGCAGCACCAGCCGCCAGGTTAGATTTGAGAGTTCTGGCGGGGGAGAGGCCCTTGGGGGTCGCTTTCAGGCCCCCCGCGATCCGGCTGCGCTTTGGGGGCACCACGCGGTAGAGGCTCGGGGGTCTCACTCGGGAGCTGGCCGCGGAAGGAGAAGACCACTCGTCCTGCAGGGATTCCTCCTCCTCCTCGTCCTCAGAGTCTGTATCTGGAGTCAACGTAGTTAGTATTTATAGATAAATATACATACTAGCCGTACCCGCAACGCGTTGCTGTGGCCCACCTTCCCTCCCTCTTTCTCTCCTCCTTTCTTTCCTTCCTTCCTTCCCTTTTTCTTTCCTCCTCTCCTTACTTCCTTCACTTCCCTTTTTTTCTTTCCTTCTCTCCTTCCTTCCTTCCTTCCCTTTTTCTCTCCTTCCCTTTTTCTTTCCTTCTCTTTCCTTCCTTTCTTTCCTTTTTTTTCCTTCTATTCCTCTTCCCTTCTTTCCCTTTTTTCTTCCCTTCTTTTCCCTTCCATCCCTTTTTTCTTTCCTTCTCTACCTCTTCCCTTCTTTCCTTTCCTTTTTTTTCCTTTTCTTCCTTCCTCCGCTTCCTCTTCCCTTCTTCTCTTTTCTTTCCTTCTCTCCTTCCTTCCTCCTCTTCCCTTCCTTTTCTTTCCTTCTCTCCTTCCTTCCTTCACTTCTTCCCTTCTTTCCTTCCTCTTTTCTTTCCTTCTCTCCTTCCTTTCCTTTTTTCTTTCCTTCTCTCCTTTCTTCTCTTCCTCTTCCATTCCTTCCCTTCCCTCTTTTCTTTCCTTCTCCCCTTCCTTCCTTCCTTTTTCTTTCCTTCTCTCCTTCAGTCCTTTCCTTCCTCTTCCCTTCCTTCCTTCCCTTTTTTTCCTTCCTTTCATTTTTTCTTTCCTTCTCTCCTTCCTTCTCTTCCTCTTCCTTTCTTTGCTTCCTTTTTTTCTTTCCTTCTCTCCTTCCTTCTCTACCTTTTCCCTTCCTTCCTTTCCTTTTTTCTTTCCTTCTCTCATTCCTTCCTTCATTTCCTCTTTCTTCTCTTTTCTTTCCTTCTCTCCTTCCTTCCTTCACTTCCTTTCTTCTCTTTTCTTTCCTTCTCTCCTTCCTTCCATCACTTCCTCTTTCTTCTCTTTTCGTTCCTTCTCTCCTTCCTTCCTCCTTTTCCTTTCCTTTTTTCTCTTTCTCTCCTTCTTTCCTTTGCTCCGTCTTCCCTTCCTTCCTTCCCTTTTTGCTTTCCTTCTGTCCTTCCTTCTCTTCCCTTCTCTCATTCCCTCTTTTCTTTCCTTCTTTCCTTCCTTCCTTCGCTTCTTCTTCCCTTCTCTCCTTCCTTCCCTTTTTTCTTTCCTTCTCTCATTCCTTCTCTTCCTCTTCCCTTGCTTCACTTTTCTTTCGTTATCTCCTTCCTTCCCTTCCCTCCTTTCCTTTTTTCTTTCCTTCTCCTCTTCTTCCCCTCCTTCCATCCCTTTTTTCTTTCCTTCTCTCCTTCCTTCCTTCCTTCTCTTCCTCTTCCCTTTCTCTTCTTTACTTCATTCTGACTAACCTCGAGTTCTACCATTTCCCCCCCATATCTGATGACTTCTGTCTCTACAAACACGCTGCTGCTTCCTCCCCTCCTCAACCCACCCGGTTGTTTCCCCTGTGACGCAAAGAGATTCAATCTCCGCTTCCAACAAAGCCCAAAGGGAAACACAAGAGCACAGAAGAAGCAAAGGTTTCAAAATCTGCTTACTGTAGGAATAGCTGCTAACTTCAGACATTGCTGGTGAACTGGAGACCTTCAGGTGGCCCTTGACTCTGAGCCCCACCTCCATCTTCTTCATTTTGGCAGACATTTTGGTTTTACCTTCTCTGGACGCTTTCAGAGAGAAGCTCATAGCTTTGCCCAGGTGCTTCTTGTCCTCTTTGCCGAGGAAGGCCTCGTGGGGCGACAGGTACCGACTGCTGAAGCACCCTCCGTTTCTCTGCCTTGCCCCAGAGCGGTCTGCAAACTTAAAAGGCGATTTCAATTTGCTGTGCCTGGAGAGAGACAGCGCTTTGTCCAGCTTGCTCACCAGTTGCTCCTGGTCGGAGGCCAGCTTCTTCTTCTTCATCTTTAGCTGCAAAAGGAAGACAAGGATTGGGCACGGGTGACCACACGGCAGATACCACTGGCCCTTCCTTGAACGTCTGCCTACGATGGCCATTTCAGTGTGCTGGATTTCAATCTCTTGCATCCAATGTCCAGTCAAGAGTGTCAACCAAGGCTTCGTAGCCATCTCCCAAGGAAACATTCCCCAAGTTAGTGACTTCTGGGTACTTCAGATTGCAGTGTTCCCTCACTTTTCGTGGGGGTCACGTTCCAGGACCACCCGCGATACGTGAAAACCCGCAAAGTAGGGACACTTAGAGAATATATTCAGTATACATATGTATTAGGCCTGGGCGGTTTCGTTTCGTTAATTTGTAATTAGTTAATAATTCGTTATTTTTTTCAATTACAAAACGATAACGAACCATTCTGGAGCAATTTTTTAAAAAAACGAATTTTTAAACACGTTTTGTAAATGCTTCGTATTTCGTTATTGTATTCGTTTCGTTATTGTTCTGAGGTCGTTTCGTTATTATTTCCGCATGTCTGGGGCAAGTTTTTTGTTTAATTAGTGAAAAAAAAATATAATATCTCACCAACAGTCAACAACAGAGGGAGAGGGAAGCTTCAGAAGTTTTTGGAGGTTTTTTAGCGTATTTCGCGGTAAATGTGAAAAATGTGAAAAATGTGAAAAATGTGAAATTTCGTAAATGTGAAAAAAATTACAAAACATTAACGAATCGATTCGTTATTGTTTCGGAAATCGATTAGTTAATGTTTTGTAATTTTTTTTCACATTTACGAAATTTCGTAAATACCGAACTTTTTTAAGGGAAAATTTTGTAATTATTTTAAATATCGAAACAAAAAAAACCCCCAAATACAAATCGATTTTAGAAACAATTTTTTCCGTTGAAACCCAGGCCTAATATGTATACGTATGCCCCCCGTCTGCCCTCCATCTGGAAGATGCCTCCCCTCTCTCACTCTAACTACACAGATATCTGTAAATACAACATCATAGAATCATAGAATCAAAGACAAACTTTGTCTTTGTGGGTAAGAACCTGCACCTTGAATTAGGACCGGAAAATGAACGGCAGCCAATGGAGCTCCTTAAACAGGGGAAGCTGATGAGGAAACACAACCTACAAACTATCTACAGACCCACCAAGAAAATCCAACAAATGCTCCGTTCAGCAAAGGACAAGAGGGATCCTCTCACCTCTGCAGGAGTGTATTGCACACCATGTAGCTGTGGACAAGTCTACATAGGGACCACCCAACGCAGCAGCGTTGCCCAAACATGAATCAAGGGATCCTCTCACGTCTGCAGGAGTTTACTTTATACCATGCAGTTGTAGAGACATGTACATAGGGACCACCAAACACAGCGATGCACAGGCACGAATGAAGGAACATGAAAGGCAATGCAGACTGATAGGGCTGGGCAACCACGGAAAAATTTGTTTCTAAACTCGATTCATTTTTTGGGGTTTTTTGCGTTTCGATATTTAAAAGAATTCCGAAAATTTTCTTTAAAAAAGTTCGATATTTACGAAATTTCGTAAAATTACGAAACAATACGAAACGAATACGAATCGATTCGTTAATGGCGGACGCAACCGCGCAATACACTAAAAAACCTCCAAATGGGACAGGGGGAACTTTTGAAGCTTCCCTCTCCCTCTGTTGTTGACTGTTGGTGTGATATTTATAATTTTTTTTTCACTGATTAAACAAACAACAGCTATAAAACTTGCCCTAGACATGCGGAAATAATAACGAAACGATTTCGAAACGATTTCGAAACGAATACGAAACGAATACGAAGCAATTACGAAACGAATTGAAAAATTCGTTTCGTTTTTAAGATGCTCCTGAATGGTTCAATATTGCTTCATTATAAAAAAAAATAACGAATTTTTAACGAATTACGAAATTACGAAACGAAACTGCCCAGCCCTACAGACTGATTCAACCAGAGAAGTCAGCCATAGTAGAGCACCTGATGAACCAACCTGGGCACAGCATATTATTGGAGAGCACAGAAATGCTGGACCACTCTCACAACCACTATGTCAGACTACACAGAGAAGCCATTGAAATCCACAAGAAGCATGTGGACAATTTCAACAGAAAGGAGGAAACCATGAAAATGAACAAAATCCAGTATTAAAAAACTCTAAAATTACAACAGCAAAACAACAGAGAGGAAGCAATCAGGGACAATTAATCACCTCTCAACAAAAGATTCCCCCAGGCACTAACAAGTCACACCAAACAACTGCCAGGACATCAAATGCTAATCAAGGTAGTCAGTTGAAACATTGACACTTAGCTCCAGCAGACAAGAGTTCTTTGTCCCACCCTGGATATATAAACCCCATTTTCCTAATTCCAGCAGACCTCACTACCTCTGGGGATGCTTGCCATAGATGCAGGCGAAACATCAGGAGAGATGTGCCTCTAGAATAATAATAATAATAATACTTTATTTATACCCCGCCACCATCTCCCCAAGGGATTTGGAGCGACTTAAATGAGGCCAAGCCCAACAACACATCAATAAAAACAAAAAGCAATAAACAAAAACAGTAAATACAATACAATTAATATAAATCACATATAAACAATAAACAATAAACAGTAACATGGCCATATAGCCCGAAAAAAACTACAACAACCCATTTGCTAGTTGTACCCAAACTAGCAAATCGGGTGCCTTCTTTCCCTCCTCTTTCAGCTATCCATCCCTGAAGGTTTGCCAGACTTCCAGAAATTGCAGCCTTCCAAGCCTTCGCTATTTGTTTGTTAATGCATACATTTGCAAACCTGTATAGTATGAGTGTGTTGATTTGCCAGTATAACTAATCTCTTTGGTGTGGGAGGGGCTACAAACATGTGATTGCACTGAGCATATTCAGACTCAAGACTCCCATTTTGGAAACAGTATGTTTTTGGACTTCAATGGAAACAGTATGCTTTTGCTAGCTGTGGAGAATCTTGGCTTTCCCAAAAGGTTATGAATGCCATTTTCCAAAATCAGGTACTGGGGCAGTTACTGGAATAAAATACATATGTTCTGGTACAACTGTACCAGGAGCTCCAATTTAATTTGCTTTGTATTAAATGTTTGCTTGCAGTCCAAGGTTTCAGGGACTCTGCAGATAGGTGGCTTCCGTTGGTTGCAGTCATAGGGCAAGTCACCTGTCCATCATCGTTAAGTTTTGGTCCCGCCCCTTGCACAGGGCAATTGGGAAGGGAAAGGAGCCATTTTTAGTTAGTCTCAGCAAGGAAAGCTAATGTACAGGACGTGTGCAAGCTTCCCCTGTACAAAAGCTTCAACCCTTAAGACTCTCCAGGGGAAAACAGTCTTAAGAGTCAACCATTAAGATTTTCCAGTCTTAAAAGCAACTCCAGGGAACTCCAGGGAAGCCTCCTCAAAGCTTTGAGGACTTCCCAGGGGAAAACAGTCTTAAGAGTCTCCAAAGATTTCCAGGAAAGCAGCCCTAAAGACCAAAAAAAAAAAAATCCAGCTACTGCCTTACTGGTAGGTCCACTCAGCGTTCGAGATGCAGTTCGACCCGGTAGCGGAGCCCACATCAGTAAGGGTTAGATTACAGTCAGCCTGGGAGAAGTTAAAACGGGGATTTTCCTTTAAAGAAGAAGTGATTGAAGACAGTTGCCTGTCCTTCGTGGGCAAGATTAGGAAGTCACCAGTTGCCTAAAAGCCTGGAAGCATTTGGTTAACTTTACTGAAGACAAGAGAAGTTTCTGTTTGATTGTTCATTAATAAAAGACTTTGTTATACTTCACAAGCCATCTAAAGACTATTTTGTGGTGGAAAACCTCTGAGAACTTCTCCTTGGGCCCCCTGGCTTCCCGCTGGGCAAAGGTTGCACATCCTGTTCTAAAGCAAACTAGAGAACTCCAGGGAACCGCATTGAATCGCCTGTTTGGGCTGAAAAATGCGGTATAGAAATAAAGCAAATAAATAAATAAGTAAAGGAAATACTTTCACAGGCCCAGCGCACGCGACAGAACAACATACATATACATACATAAAATCAGGTTTGTACCAACCTCATTGGAGAAGTTGGCAAGCACATCTTGCTCATCCCAGCTGCGATTTCTGCCCTTCATCCTCCCGGTCCTGCTCTCCATCTCATCTTCGTCGTCAAGGAGGATGCCTCTGTGCCTCTTCCTGCTGCCTTCACCGGTCTCGGAGTCTTCCGAGAGGAGTAAGGACTTGCTGAGTCTGGAAACCAGATGGAAAAGTGATCTGATTGGTTGGTTAGTTATATAACAACAACAACAACAACAACATTTTATTATGATCCAAAGACCCTTAGAATCATAGAATCATAGAGTTAGAAGAGACCTCATGGGCCATCCAATCCAACCCCCTGCCAAGAAGCAGGAAGAGATTGCATTCAAAGCACCCTTGATAGATGGCCATCTAGCCTCTGTTTAAAAACCTCCAAAGAAGGAGCCTCCACCACACTCCGGGGCAGAGAGTTCCACTGCTGAACGGCTCTCACAGTCAAGAAGTTCTTCCTCGTGTTCAGATGGAATCTCCTTTCTTGTAGTTTGAAACCATTGTTCCATTGCATCCTAGTCTCCAGGGAAGCAGAAAACAAGCTTGCTCGCTCCTCCCTGTGGCTTCCTCTCACATATTTGTACATGGCTATCATATCTCCTCTCAGCCTTCTTTCTTCAGGCTAAACATGACCAGCTCCTTAAGCCACTCCTCATAGGGCTTGTTCTCCAGACCCTTGATCATTTGAGTTGCCCTCCTCTGGACACATTCCAGCTTGTCAATATCTCTCTTGAAAATGGGATTTTGGCCTGCATCAAGAGGAGCCTAGTGTCTAGGTCCAGGGAAGACATGCTCCCCATGCTCTATTCTGCTTTGGTGAGACCACACCTGGAATATTGTGTCCAATTCTGGGCACCACAATTCAAGAGAGATATTGACAAGCTGGAATGTGTCCAGAGGAGGGCGACTAAAATGATCAAGGGTCTGGAGAACAAGCCCTATGAGGAGCGGCTTAAGGAGCTGGGCATGATTAGCCTGAAGAAGAGAAGGCTGAGAGGAGATATGATGAGAGCCATGTATAAATATGTGAGAGGAAGCCACAGGGAGGAGGGAGCAAGCTTGTTTTCTGCTTCCCTGGAGACTAGGACGCAATGTAGCCATGGCTTCAAACTACAAGAGAGGAGATTCCATCTGAACATGAGGAAGAATTTCCTGACTGTGAGAGCTGTTCAGCAGTGGAACTCTCTGCCCCAGAGTGTGCTGAAGGCTGCTTCTTTGGAAGCTTTTAAACAGGGGCTGGATGGCCATCTGTCAGGGGTGATTTGAATGCAATATTCCTGCTTCTTGGCATAATGGGGGTGGACTGGATGGCCCATGAGGTCTCTTCCAGCTCTAGGATTCTATGATTCTAAACGTGTGGTGTTTTGAAGTCAGAGGGTTATTCCTGTTCTGGAGTGCAACACCTGTTGTATCTGCTACTCTTTCACCAATGCCTCCCTGCCTTATTCATGCAATGTCCATGCCATGGCAGCTGCCCCACTCCAAACGGCATGACCCTCAACACAAATCAGCACTCAAGCTGCCACATACTTCATCATGTCCACGAATCAGGACACTATGCCAAAAGACAGAGAGAGCGCATGTGTGTGCTTGTGTTCGAGTTCATGCACGTGACACCCTGCGGGCCCCTTTGCCCCCGGCAGCCCAGCTCTTACTTTCCACTCCTGCAGCCGCTCTTCCCTCTCTCCGTCGGGGGCGAGAGAGCGCTGGGTCCATGCTTCCTCTTCCTGGGCCTTCCTGGGCCTCGTCTTGCCAAGCTTCTACTTTTCTCGTCATGCTTTTCCCTTTTTAAAAAAAACAATATGCTTGACTGTTAACCAAAAGCAACTAGAACGTAATTGTGCAAAAACAAAAAAAGGGAAAGAAAAGTAATGCTGGGAAAGGAACCAAAGTAATTGTATAAAAGGAATTAGAAGAAACCAAAACTAACTCAAAGAGCCCCAGTCTGTCAACAAAACACTAAACTGACCTACTCCAAAATCCAAAACCTCCAGGAAGGCCACTGTGAAGGAGGGTAAAATTACTGCCACCAAATTTGTGAGGAAGCCCAGTAATTGTCAGCATCAACTTAGGAGCTGTTTTACAAAGAGACTATTAGTTACAGAAGTATTTATTTATTTGATAGCGTAGCGTTTAATGTCCCTGGTTTGGTTTTTCTACTTATGCAGGTTGTTTTGACTTAGGAGAAACTGTATCAGGCAAGGCTTGAGGAGAACAGTAACAATTTTATTGGAACAAGCAAGGTATAACAGATTTGATTGTTTCTTCACAAGAGGCACAAATCTTGATTGGTTACATTAGTAAGGTTTCATGAGTAACTTTAGGTACAGACTTTAAGAGGTTTCTATAAGCAGATGTATCTTTCCTGGACAACTGTCCTAATAAAACAAATAAGCTAAAAGGCTTATTTAACAGAATTGGCTCCCAGCCAAACCCTGATTCTTAATATTAAAGAACCAGTCTTCCCTATAGTTCTCTAACTATAGTATTCCTGATGGTTTCCCACACACCACAGGATCAACTACCTTCTCCTGTAACTCTTTGGTCACCGACTAGTTCCCTGTTTCTCCCATTAGAGAAATCAGTCTTCCCTGTAACTCTACTGGTCACAGACTAGTTCCCTGAATCCCCACCTAGAGATTTCAGTCCTTTCTGTAACTCTAATAGTCACAGACTCTTCCCTGATTCTCCTTCTAGAGAAATCATTCTTCCCTGTAGCTCACCGGCTTACAGACTGCCACTTTCAAACAGCTGCCCCAAGAAGTGACAGTTGGCTACGCCCCCGTTGCTATGGCAACTCTGCTCAAGCCAAACCAGCCACCATCTCGAACAAAATATATTCCTACATACTTACCATTTATTAACTACTGTTTAAACAACACATAACCATAAGAATAAAAATTACACATCGTCACAGCCACCACTAATGGGAGTGCTTACAAAACCAAGACATGTCTGGCACGTGTAATGAGCCACCGAGTTGCCAACAAGTTTTGTCAAAGACATGGATGTACCAAGGACCAAGAAAGTCCTAAAGATGTGACTCGAAAGAAGACAGCTGTGCCCCAACCTGACAGCTGCCAGAAGTTACTAGATGATCTCCTAATTACCCGGATATACTTGAGTATAAGCCGACCCGAACATAATTTTACCATGAAAAAACTGGGGAAACGTATTGACTTGTGTATAAGCCGAGGATGAGGAATGCAGCCGCTACTATTAAATTTCAAAATAAAAATTACATTAATTGAGGCATCAATAAGTTCAATGTTTTGAAATATTTACATACATACTGTAATTTAAGATAAGACTGTCCAACTCCGATTAAACCATTATTCTAACCTTCTTGAATGTAAATGTGCTTACGTATCCATCCAATAATAATACAGAGAGTAAAATAATAAATGTAATAATAAAAATAATAATAGTAGAGTAAAATAATGGAAATGTAATAATAGAGTAAAATAATAAATGCAATAATAATCGAGTAAAATGATAAATGTAATAAAATAAAATAATAATAGAGTAATATAATAATGCATTTATATTAAAATAATAATAGTCTTGTCCAGGGGTCCTCAAACTAAGGCCCGGGGGCCAGATGCGGCCCTCCAAGGTCATTTACCCGGCCCTCGCTCAGGATCAACCTAAGTCTGAAATGATTTGAAAGCACACAACAACAACAAGAATCCTATCTCATCAGCCAAAAGCAGGCCCACACTTCCCATTGAAATACTAATAAGTTTATATTTGTTAAAATTGTTCTTCATTTTAATTATTGTATTGTTTTAAAGTATTTTGCACTACAAATAAGATATGTGCTGTGTGCATAGGAATTCATCCGTTTTTTTTCAAATTATAATCCGGCCCTCCAACAGTTTGAGGGACTGTGACCAGGCCCTCTGTTTAAAAAGTTTGAGGACCCCTGTTCTTGACGGATGAGACTGTTTTATTGTTTTAATGATTGTTTTATTGCTTGTGGATGCACTGTTTTTAATTTGATTTATGTCTAATTGTAGTGTATAATTGTAATTGTTTGTACTGGCATTGAATTTTGCCATTACTTATGTGTAAACCGCTTTGAGTCCCCCTCGGGGTGAGAAAAGCGGTATACAAATACTGTAAATAATAATAATAATAATAATAATAATAATAATAAATGCAATAATAATAATAATAGAGTAAAATAATAAATGTAATAATAGTAATAATAATAATGTAAAATAAATGTAATAAAAGCAACAATAAATACAGTAAAATAATAAATGTACTAATAATAAATAGAATAAAATAATAAATAATCTTGACTCGAGTATAAGCCAAGGGGACTTTTTCAGCCTAAAAAAGGACAGAAAAACTAGGCTTATACTTGAGTATATACCATACTTACTCAGAGTCTCTCCGTCGCTGCAGCTTGACCAATTCCCTCTGTTTTTCCTTATACCTCCTCTGCAGCTCAGCCAGCCTCATCCTGTAGTCCAACTCCATTGCATCCATGTTCTCAACAGATGACTTGATGGAGTACAGCTGGGAGGAAAACATTTAGAAAACAGCAAGAATTTAGAAAGGAGTGAAGTGGGGGGGGGGGGGGGGGGTGGTCCCAGTTACAGTCCAGCACAGGCCCTATCCAACAGTCCATAATTAAACTCGTTTGATTCATAACTCAGCCACTAGCAGGAATGAAACATACCATACCTAACCTGCGGTAGATACCAAAGTTCTCATTTTGATTCAGGGCTTGGTGTACAGGGAAAGTATGGCCTTAAGGGTGGGAGAGCAGGTCATATACAGGACCTTGAACAATGCTGGAGCAACTCTGCAAATATTGTGTCCAATTCTGGGCACCACAATTCAAGAGAGACATTGACAAGCTGAGAAGTGTGCAAAGAAGGGCGACTAAAATGATCAAGGGTCTGGAGAACAAGCCCTATGAGGAGCGTCTTAAGGAGCTGGGCATGTTTAGCCTGAAGAAGAGAAGGCTGAGAGGAGATATGATAGCCATGTCTAAATATGTGAGAGGAAGCCACAGGGAGGAGGGAGTAAGCTTGTTTTCTGCTTCCCTGGAGACTAGGACGCAAGGGAACAACGGCTTCAAACTACAAGAGAGGAGATTCCATCTGAACATGACTGTGAGAGCCGTTCAGCAGTGGAACTCTCTGCGTGGTGGAGGCTCCTTCTTTGGAAGCTTTTAAACAGAGGCTGGATGGCCATCTGTCAGGGGTGATTTGAATGCAATATTCCTGCTTCTTAGCAGAATGGGGTTGGACTGGATGGCCCACGAGGTCTCTTCCAACTCTAAGATTCTATGATTCTATGATTCTACTTTCATTATACATGTTTCTCAAAAGAAACTAGACAAATCCATCAAGTATTGATTCCCAAGCTAAATCTCACTTCTCAATCATCTGTATCTATATACCGTATATACTTGAATATAAGCTGATTTTTTCAGCCTTTTTTTAAGGCTGAAAAAGCCCCCCTCGGCTTATACTCGAGACAAGGTTTTTTATTGTCGTACTCTGTTGTTGTTGTTGTTATTATTATTATTACATTTATTATTTTACTCTATTATTACATTTATTTTTTATTTTATTATTTTTGTTATATTTATTATTTTACCATATTATTATTTTACTGACACAAAAAACACAGTATGTCACAGCAAACGAGATCTATATGCTGGATTTTGTATCACAAAATGACAAGTCAAACACTTCCCAAGAGTCTAGGACTGTGTGATGTATTTTTGAATGATGTGCGCAGATCCAAGTAAGGTGACGGATCGTGATATTACTATATTTATTATTATTATTACATTTATTATTTTACTTTATTATATTTGTTATTTTATTCTATTATTGTTATTGTGATATTTATTATTTTACTCTATTATTATTACATTTATTATTTTACTCTATTTATTATTATATTTGTTATTTTATTCTATTATTGTTATATTTATTATTTTATTCTATCTACTATTATTACATTTATTATTTTACTCTATTTATTATTTGTTATTTTACTCTATTATTATTATGATATTTATTATTTTATTCTATTTACTATTATTACATTTATTATTTTACTCTATTTATTATTATATTTGTTATTTTACTCTATTATTATTATTACATTTATTATTTTACTCTATTATTATTACACAAACATGATTTACTCTATTATTGTTGTTATTATATTTATTATTTTACTCTATTTACTATTATTACATTTATTATTTCACTCTATTTATTATTATATTTGTTATTTTACTCTATTATTATTGTTATTATTACATTTATTATTTTACTCTATTATTATTACATTATTTTATGTTTATTATTATTATTCAAACATGATTTACTCTATTATTGTCATTATTACATTTATTATTTTACTCTATTTATTATTTGTTATTTTACTCTATTATTATGATGATATTTATTATTTTACTCTATTTACTATTATTACATTTATTATTTCACTCTATTTATTATTATATTTGTTATTTTACTCTATTATTATTGTTATTATTACATTTATTATTTTACTCTATTATTATTACATTATTTTATGTTTATTATTATTACACAAACATGATTTACTCTATTATTGTTGTTATTATATTTATTATTTTACTCTATTTACTATTATTACATTTATTATTTTACTCTATTTATTATTATATCTGTTATTTTACTTTATTGTTGTTATTATATTTATTATTTTACTCTATTTACTATTATTACATTTATTATTTTACTCTATTTATTTTATTTGTTATTTTACTTTATTGTTATTATATTTATTATTTTACTCTAATTACTATTATTACATTTATTATTTCACTCTATTTATTATTTTATTTGTTATTTTATTTATTATTATATTATTTTATTATGTTTATTATTATTATTATTATTATTATTATTATTATTATTAAACAAACATGATTTACTCTATTATTATTATTACATTTATTATTTTACTCTATTTATTATTACATGTATTATTTTACTCTATTATTCCTGTTATTATTACATTTTATTATTTTACACTGTTACTTTTTATTACACATATTATTTTAACCTCTTCAGTATTATTGGAAGGATATGTAAGCACATTTACACTAAAGATTACAATAATTGTTTAATCAGAGATAGTCTTACATTAAAATATATTTTTATGTAAACATTCAAAAACACTTAACCTACGGATGCCTCAATTAATGTAATTGTATTGGTCTCTATTTTTATTTTGAAGTTTACCAACAACTGATGCATTTCCCACCCTCAGCTTATATTCGCATCAATACGTTTTCCCATTTTTTGGTGGTAAAATTAGGTGCCACCGCTTAAATTTGAGTCGGCTTATGCTCGAGTATATATGGTATATTATCCTTCAAGTCATCTGTCAACATGACAACCAGTTGACTTTTATAGAGATTTCTAAGGGTTGTTGGGGTTTGTTTTGCGAGTTCTTCTTGTGAAAGATATCTACAGGACCTGGTCTTCATTGGCCATCTACCATCCAAGGACGAAGCAGGGCCAAGATCTGATGACTTTCAGTGTTGAAACTCTGCATGAATTCTGCAGCATCTCTTAGAATCATAGAATCATAGAATCAAAGAGTTGGAAGAGACCTCATGGGCCATCCAGTCCAACCCCATTCTGCCAAGAAGCAGGAATATTGCATTTAAATCGCCCCTGACAAATGGCCATCCCGCCTCTGCTTAAAAGCTTCCAAAGAAGGAGCCTCCACCACACTCCGGGGCAGAGAGTTCCACTGCTGAACGGCTCTCACAGTCAGGAAGTTCTTCCTAATGTTCAGATGGAATCTCCTCTCTTGTAGTTTGAAGCCATTGTTCCATTGCGTCCTAGTCTCCAAGGAAGCGGAAAACAAGCTTGCTCCCTTCTCCCTGTGGCTTCCTCTCACATATTTATACATGGCTATCATATCTCCCATGAACCTCCTTGCCTGACTATGAAGAGCAAAGCTGGTAGACAAGAACTACTCACGGCTTCATCTTTCTTTTGCATCCAGCTGTACTTTTTGTTGGGATCCAATTCTCGAGGAAGACGGATGTTCTTCAGGCCGTCCACAAAGGGCGTGGAGAGGACTTCCATCAGCATTTGGGTGCTGGCAGCTAACAGACTCTCCAAGGTTGGGCGAATGGGGAAGTTCTCCATCCCTGCGTCAAAGAGAGGGCAGGCTTCCATTATTCCAAGACAGACAGAGGATAGGTATTCCACAGGCAGATGCGCAGGTGTCAACGGTGGCCGGGAGGGCCTTTGCACAACTATTTATTTATTTATTATTATTATTATTATTATTATTTCATTTACACCGGGGAGGGGGGGGGACTCAGGGCGGCTTACAGAGGAGGCACAATTAGATGCCTAAATCAATTGACAGCAATACAAAGTACAAAAAAGCAATTCAACAGTTAAATTAAAACATCAATGCATAATAAAATATCAAAACAATCTCATGCTCGGGTTCAGAGTCCATATATCCATTCCATTCCATTTGTCCTTGTCTATCGTCAGATCCTTAATTTAGTTGCCAGTGTGTCCAAAGGCTTGGTCCCAAACCCAGGTCTTCAGTTTTTTCCTGAATGCCAGAAAGGAAGTCGCCGATCTAATCTCCCCGGGGAGTGAGTTCCACAGGTGGGGGGCCACCACTGAGAAGGCCCTGCTCCTCGTCCCCGCCAACCTCACTTGTGAGAGTGGCGGGGTCGAGAGCAGGGCCTCCCCAGAAGATCTTAAACTTCGAGGTGGGGTGTAGAGGGAGATCCGTTCGGACAAATACACTGGGCCAGAACCGTATAGGGTTTTGTAGGTCAAAACCAGCACTTTGAATTGTGCTCGGAATTGGATCGGCAGCCAGTGGAGGTGACGCAACAGGGGGGTGGTATGCTCCCTGTACGCCGCTCCGGTGAGCAATCTGGCTGCTTCTCGCTGGACTACTTGAAGTTTCCGAGCAGTCTTCAAAGGCAACCCCACGTAGAGTGCGTTGCAGTAATCCAACCGGGATGTGACAAGAGCGTGGACCATCGTGGCCAAAACTAAAACTCATGTGCCAATGGCGACCTTACCTCGTGAAGTCTGACTTGACCATGGTGGTCCTTAGTTACCTCTAGACTGGATTACTGTATTTGTGGACCCTTTAGTAAATAACGTTACCTTTATATAAAAACAATTATCAACATGAAGCTTTCCTAGTGACCAGGCAAGGCCTTAGCAGCTCAAAACAAGGGACGCTCAACCTCCCCTTGCTCAACCTCACCTTGCATCTCCTGCCTCCTCTTCTCCAGCTCGATCTCCGCGATTTCGCTCAGCAAGGTGATCCCCTGCAGGAAGGTGTGCTCTGGCGACAGAGAGGAGGACACTTCCAGGTTGACCACGGCCTCCTGTGTGATGCCATCACTCGGCAGTAAGGAGCAGGCTTGGGGCAACTCAGCTGCCGCAGCCAAGACGTTCATGCCAGCTAGAGGGTCGTCTGGTTTGATGTCCAGGTGTTGGACTTGGCAGGAGGCATCCTCGTCCCTGTAGCAGGGCTCCCCCAACATTGGCTCCTCCTCTTCCTGAAATGTGCTGGAGAATTCCCTCCTTGTCCGGGGAGAGCTGATGTGAGGCATGTCTGTGACCGCGCAAGCGCCTTCAGGCTGAGGGATGAGGTTCACTTCAGGTAGTTCGTTCTCCCCGTGCAACAAGGCTCCGTTGTAGTCCATGTGGACTGGGCAAGATTCAACATCAGGGGTGGCTTCCACTTGGGACTCCAATTCCATTACTTGATAAGCAGGCTGGCACTCCTGGAGAGCTTCTTCTTCTTCTTCCTCTTCCTCCTCGTCATGCTCTTCCTCGCACTGCAGGGCTTTGGCATGATGCAACAGAAGGGTGCAATTGCTCACTTCCTGGACCGGAAGGGCAACCGAGTCGGCCATGCTCAGGGCCTCCATCTCTGGCTCACAAAGACCCTCTTCCTGGTTCTCATCCAGCTCCAGCTCTGTTTTCACCCGCTCTTCCAAAGGCTCCTCCTCCTCTTCCTCCACCGTCTGGATGGGCTTGACGATTTTGGACGGGGAGAGATGGATGGGTTTGACCTCGGGAGAGAGGGCCAAGTGCTCAGGGTCTCCTGTGGGCAGCGGGACATCCGGAGCCAGGCCTTCGGCATCTGAGGCAGCAGTTGGTTGAAGGAGGTATGGGTAATGTCTCCTGAAGGATGCTGGGAGGGACTGGAATGGGTATCCCGATGGAATTTCTACAACAACAACAACAACAAAAGCTGGTAAGATGGAGAGGGGGTGGCCAAGTGTCGCACCTCAGAGTAGAACCACCTTGCTTACGACACCAAAGAACACACCAGCAGCTCAAATCAAATCAGTTATTTCAGTCATTGACCAGCACAGGAAATAGAGTCACATTTTCATACAAATTTGGCATGTTTGGTACATTAAAAATATAAATATATCTACTGAAGCACAATTTGGGTGAGGGAGCGGAAGGGGAAACAGGGTAAAAACATACAATGCCCAGATCCATCACCAAATTGAAGATTCAGGGAAGAAGATGACTGGACACACCAGCAGCTGTCTTTGTAGTTTTATCTGTATCTATCTATCTATCTATATATATAATAAAGAAGAGTGTTTGTATCGGACAGAGGAAGGGCGGAGGGAGGGCGGTGTATGTGCCAGCGTTCTGATTGGCCAACCTGAAAGTTCCAATATTCGGATTGGCTGCCACAGTGGTGCTATTTGCATATGGTCTCTGATTGGCCAGCTTCAATAGGAGCCCCTGGTGGAGAAGAGGGTTCATGGCAGAAACAGGGCATGACAGAAGGAAATTATAAGTTGCTTACCTGTAACTGTAGTTTCCTGGGTAGTCACCTGTGAATTCGTACATTTGGTATCCCTGCGCTTGCGCAATACAACTTTTCGGAACCTTCTAGAACTAAAAAGAAACATTCAGCCCTCAGCTAGGCCCGCCCCCCCCCCCTCCCGAGTATATATAGCCCGAGGGCGGGACTAGCCGTCAGTTCTCTTAGCCGCAAAAAACAGCTAGACGGCGTGGCATGATACTCGAGGGGAGGAAGGGCGGGTATGTACGAATTCACAGGTGACTACTCAGGAAACTACAGTTACAGGTAAGCAACTTATAATTTCCTGTCGTAGTCACTGTGAATCGTACATTTGGTAGATTAGCGAGCATCCATCTTGGCAGGCGGGATCATGCCACCGCCGAAGACAGCACCGCTCTACCAAATTCCATGTCCCTTTGGGAAACAGCGTCCACCTTATAATGTGCCACAAAGGTCAGAGGGGACGACCAAACAGCAGCTCTGCAAATGGCATCTAAAGGCACTCCTCGCAAAAAGGCTGTCGACGTTGCCACAGCCCTGGTGGAGTGACCCCGTATCTGCAACGGCAGATCTTTACCAACCAAACAGTAACACAACCGAATAACGGAAACTATCCAAGAGGAAAACCTCTGGGAAGACAAGGGAAGGCCGATGGCGTCTTTACGATATTTTATGAATAACCTCGGGGTTTTCCGCAACGGAGCCGTCCTATCTACATAAAAAGCTAAAGCTCTGCGAACGTCAAGCAAATGCAGAGCACGCTCCGTAGGCGTAGCTGGATTTTGAAAGAACCCCGGGAGCACCAATTCTTGAGATATGTGAAAACGAGTAGCCACTTTAGGAAGAAAACCCACATCTGTACGCAAAACCACCCTATCACCATGAAACTTAAGATAGGGTGGATCTACTCGTAGAGCACATAGCTCGCTAGAGCGCCTAGCAGATGTGATGGCGACCAGAAAGGCCGTCTTCCAGGACAAGAACGAAAGATCAACCCTGGCCATCGGTTCAAAAGGGGGTTTTGATAGACAGTTTAACACCAATTCTAAACTCCAAGAAGGGGCGATTGGAGCCACCGAAGGTCTAATATTCGCGAAACCTCGCAAGAAAGTCCTGACCAGTGGGTCCATAAAACATGACGGCAAACCCGACTTCCTTCTAAACCAGGAAATCGCCGCCAGGTAACATTTTAACGAAGAGTGAGATAATCCCGAGTCCGCTAGGGACACCAAAAAAGTCCAAAACGACGGAAGTCTGAACAGTCATAGGATCGAGTCCCTTTGAACGGACAAACGAACTAAATTTTCCCCATTTGTAGACATAGGAGCGTTTCGTCGAAGGTCTATGCGCAGCATCGATAATAGCTAGCACCGGGGAGGACAATGTTCCAAATGAAGCTAAGGAAGCGGAAGAATCCTCCACGCTGTGAGCTTCAGTTTGCCCACCTCCGGATACAAGACCTGATCGTTCTGCGAGGTTAGAAGGTCGAGCCTGTCGGGAAACCGGAAGAATATCCCCCTCGCCATCTGGTGGAGCGGGGAAAACCAAGGTTGGCGAGGCCACCACGGGGTTATTAAAATGCACCGCGCGTTTTCCCTTTGGATCTTGGCCACCACCCGCAGGAGGAGGGGGAAGGGAGGGAACGCGTACACAGGCCGAGTCGACCAGTCTAAAAGGAAAGCATCTCCCAGACACCCCGTCTGTCGTGAGGCCTGAGTTCGAGCGCAGAACAGGTCGCACTTTGAATTGGCTTGGGTCGCAAATAGATCGACCTCCGGAGTGCCCCATGCCAGGAAGAGCCTCCGGACCTCCCCGCGGTGAAGAGACCACTCGTGGTGTGTTAGGGGGCTCCGGCTGAGTGAGTCTGCTAGCAGATTCTGCTCCCCCGGGAGATGTGTTACTAGTAGGTGCACTCCCCGATCCAGACACCAGTCCCAGATTCGAATCGTTAGAGTCAGCAAGGGGAGGGAATGGGTGCCCCCCTGTTTGTTGAGATAGTACATCACCGTGGTGTTGTCGGTGAGGATTTGTACTATCTCGCCCCTTATGACCCTTTCGAACGAAAGCAGCGCCCTTTCTACCGCGAGGAGTTCTAACATGTTTATGTGAAGGATGTTTTCTTCTCCTTCCCACACGCCTTGAGCGATGAGGCCGTCGGAGTGGGCACCCCAACCCTTGAGGGAAGAATCTGTAGTAATCACTCGAGTGGGGCGGGGCGGATGGAAAGGCAGTCCTGCACAAACCCACAGCGCATCCTGCCAACAATACAGGGAATGACGGACAACCGCCGGCAACGTCAGCCGCATGGAGGGATTGTCCACAAGTGGGTTGAACGTTGAGACAAACCATGACTGGAGGGGCCGCATACGCAGCCTGGCATACGGGGTAACAGACGTGGTGGAAGCCATGTGCCCCAGCAGGATCTGGATCTGCTTGGCCGACACCGATGGGGAGCGCATGACCTGTAGTACCAGTTCCCTCAGGTTGTCGAAGCGGTCTGGTGGTAGGAAGGCCTTCTGGGAGACCGAGTCCAGCATGGCACCGATGAAGCTGGTCCGCTGAGACGGGCACAGAGACGACTTGTCGAGATTGACCACCAAACCGAGAGACTGGAGAAGGGATAGAACACAAGAGATTTGAGTTTGAAGTTGGTCCCTTGACCTCGACACAAGCAGCCAGTCGTCAATATAGGGGTACACCGTAATGCCCTTTGTGCGGAGGTATGCGGCCACCACCGACATGCATTTTGTAAACACTCGGGGGGCCGTGGACAACCCAAAAGGGAGAACATTGAAACAATAGCCCTTGTCTCCCACCATGAAGGCGAGGAATCTCCGGTGGTGGTGCGCGATAGAAATGTGGAAGTACGCGTCTTTCAAATCGACGGTAGCAAACCACACCCCCTTAGACAACAGTGGTAAAATGGAGGCGAGAGTGACCATTCTAAACTTCTTTGGTCGAATGTATTTATTGAGGTGTCTCAAGTCAAGGATGGGACGCAGCCCACCTCCGCGTTTTGAAATCAAGAAATAACGGGAAAAGAAACAGTATTTGAAAACAGAAGGATCCAACGGGGAAATAGCCCCTTTATCAAGTAACATTTGTACTTCCTGTAACAGGGGATCCGATGGCATTGTGCATCGGACAAGGCCCACTCTAGGCGAGTCGGAAAACTCAATTTCATAACCCCGAGTAACAATGGAGAGCACCCAACCATCCGTGGTGATGTTAGCCCATGACTGGCAGAACGGAAACAACCTATCACCAAACACTAGAGGAACAGTGGGTAGGGCAGCTTGAGCAACGGGGATGGGGTTATTTGCAACAGGCAAAACTGGGTCAGATTCCCTTTGAGTGGGTATAGGGTCCCGTACATCAAAGACGCTTCTTGGGCCCCTGCTGAGTCTTAGACTTATTTCCGAACCCTTGGTTGCGGGACCTGGGAAAATAGGGGGTCCGACGACCGCCCTGAAACCTAGAGGAGGTGTTGTTGTTCCTACCCCTAAAGGTATTGTTATAAGAGTTCCCGTATCCCCTACGGAACCCAGAAGATGGTAAGTTCCACCTCTGGCGCTGTTGGGGGTAGGGTTGCCAAGCGTACCCGAATTTTCCTGCGGCTTGTCTCACGTCTTGTTTTTGTTTAAGCCTGTCATCCGTCTGCGGATTAAAAAGGCCCTCCTCGTGGAAGGGAAGGTCCTCTGCGAGGGCCTTCCCTTCCTCAGACAAGTTAGACGCACGCAACCACGCATGCCTTCTTAGTGAGGTTGCAGTGGAGTATAGGTTACCTGCAGCCTCAGCCATATGTTTGGCTGCGTCCTTTTGCATCTTGGACAACACCAATGCCTCTCCCTGTATGGCTCTAGGAAAGCGCTGTTGGTCAGCTGGTAGCAGCTCGATGTACTCCATCATTTTTCCCCACAGGAATGTTTGATAACCACTAGCATATGTGGCATAGTGCGCCATCCGGGTGAACAACCCAGCAGAGATGTGCGCCTTTCTCCCAAGTGCGTCAATTTTCTTACCTTCCCTATCAGGGGGAGCTGTGAGAGAATTTTTAGGCCTCTTGGTTTTCGCCACCTCAGCGACCACCGTATTTGGTCTGGGAGGGGCCGAGACCCACTTGGCGGGTGACACATCAATTCTATATAGCAGATCTAATCGTCTAGGAATTGCTGGGACCATAGACGGAGACATATCAGAGACCTTTGCTAGTTTTAGTAGGTATGGGAGCACCGGCAGGGGGGATGCAGGGGTTATGACCTGCTCCTCCGAGGGAAACATGGGGTCTTCCACATGTTCAGGAGGCTTGGGGGCGGGGATGTTTAGGGCCTTGATCATTCTATCAATGAGTGCAGCAAACTTATTGACATCAGCGGGGTGAATAAAAGAAGCATTTTCCCCCTCCCCATGGTTAGCAATGTCAGTTGGGTCATGATCAGAGTCCGAACCATCTATATCAGCTGCTCTTTGGTCAGAGCATTCCGGCAGCAAAGCCCCGGATGGTCTCATAGGGGTAGAATCACCTTGCGAGTTGCCCTGGGAGATGGCTAGGGCGGTGGAGGCATTACCAGGTAAGTCGCCTTGGGCGCAAACAGGTAGGGTCACTGTCTGGTGCGACGATGCTGCCCCATAGGGTGCCGCAGGCAAGTTCATGTCAGGAGTGTTCAAAGCAAAGGAAGCTCCACTCGGGGGAGCCCTTCCAGCATCGTGTTGAGAAGAGGTGGAAGGCTGGTCACTAGGCACTGGAGGACAAGCAGCTGGAGGAGGCGGAGCCCCGGAGATCGCCGGTACCGGGAGCGCTGGGATGGGCAGAGCAGGAGGGTGGGCCTGCACAAATACCATCTGGCCAGAGGGACCCATCTGCCAATAACCCGGGCAGGGAGGCGGGGCCATGGAGGGGCGATGCCAACGGGAGCGCCTGGAGGCTCGGGACCGTCTGCTCCGCCTGGAGTATGTAGATGAAGAGGAGGAGGACGAGGAGGAAGAAGTTGACGAGGAGCGGGATCGCCTGGAGGCTGACCGACGTCGGCGCCGGCGCGATCTCGTGCTCCTCCTGGATGGGGACCTCGATCGCCTGGGCCTTGCGCTGCGGCGGCGTGGATGAGGCTGCTGCCAAGGCTGGGGCGGCATCGCCGATACCGGCGCATCAGGAGCCCCCTCTGTTTCATGGTCCTCTCCTCCTGAGGCGCCCTCAGCTGCAGAATGGGCGCGATGGGAGGCCCCTTCTGCCGCCTCTCCCGATCCCGAAGGGGGCGGGGTCGCAAGGGCTCCATCCTGGAGCAGGACCTGCGGCGGGGACAGGAGCGCTGGCGCCGCCGCCGCCGCCGCCGCCGAGATCGGCGGTATCGCGGCCTCTCGGGCCCGGCTCAGGGGCGGAGGCGAGAGCATCGGCGTCGGCGCGGTGGGAGGAGTCAGGGAGGCCGGCGCTACGACGGGAGCGTGCGTAGGCAGAGGGGTCGACGTCGAGAACGTCGCCCGAGGTGCCTCTACTGCCTGCAGAGGGCGCGCCGCGTCATTTGGAGTTTCGGAGGCCGGCAAAGGCGCCATGGCGCGGCGGGCCTCCAGCGGTCTTCCCGCTCTTTCCTCTGAGATTCTTCCCTGTAAGGGAGCCTGGCCGCCATCTTGAGGCCCTTTGGGTTTAGGCCTCTTGGCCTTCTTCTTGGCCGGTCCGGAGGAAGAAGGCAGGAAAGGTAAGTCCGGCCGTTCAGCGGCTTGCACTGGGGTAGAGGGGGGCATGAGGGCCCTCTCGTAGAGAGCCGCCCGAAGCCTGGACACCCTGTTTTTCCTCGTTTGAGGAGTGAAGGAGAGGCATATGGCACAAGATTGAGTCAGATGGGCCTCTCCCAAGCAAGTGAGGCATAGCGTGTGCCCATCAGTGTCCGGCAGAATATTTGGGCACTTGGTGCACTTCTTAAAAGAAGTGGTAGCCATAGTAAAGCCACTGAGGAAATTTGCCAAGTCCGATCCGGGTCGAGTACCTTATGGTCAGTCCAATCGAGCGTCAAGCAAGAGGGCTAGGCTGAAGAATCGTCAAAAAGAGTAGTCCAAAGTCCAAAAACCGAGTCAAGTAGCAGAGAATCGCAATGTCACAGAAGGTTCTCAAAGCTGTCACAAGCGGATTAAGAGAACTGACGGCTAGTCCCGCCCTCGGGCTATATATACTCGGGAGGGGGGGGGGCGGGCCTAGCTGAGGGCTGAATGTTTCTTTTTAGTTCTAGAAGGTTCCGAAAAGTTGTATTGCGCAAGCGCAGGGATACCAAATGTACGATTCACAGTGACTACGACAGGAAATTTGCATATGGTCTCTGATTGGCCAGCCTCAAATCCAACATTCCGAGATGAGAAAGAGAGGAAAGGAAAGGCCAAAGGGGGCTGGGTCAGAACACTCCCAATACAGACCGAAATAGGCACACAGAGCCCCCATCACCCACTCTACATCCTACTGCAGTTTGGAGGAGGATGAACCATGGATGATGGGACTTGCAGTACCACCACTCACATTCTGAGACCGCTGTTAACCTTATCCAATGACTGATCAGGACCAAACTTCGCAAATAGACCTCTCATGGCCCACTTTACGTCCTGGTGTGGTTTGGCCGGGGATGGACCGTGGATTATGGGACTTGCAGTACCATTGATCAATTCATCAGACCACTGCAACCCTCATCCAAATTCCAATAAATACCAAACTTGGCACACTGAGTCTCCATGATGCACTCTACATCCAGGTGCAGTTTGAAGGAGGATGCACCATGGACGATGGGACTTGCAATACCTGCACTCCCTTCCTAAGACCATTACAACTGCCAACGATGATGGATCAGGACCACAATTTACACAGAGACCCAGCATGACCCACTCTACATCCTGGTGCGGTTTGGAAGAATTTGAAAATGGATGATGGGACTTGCAGTCACTTCACTCACTTCCCGAGACCACTGAGACCCTCGCCAATGACTCATCAAGACTAAACTTGGCACATGGAGCTTCAATGACCCACTCTACATCCTGGAGCAGTTTGAAGGACGACAGACCATGGATGATGGGACATCAAGTACCTGCACAACCCAAGACTGCTGCAAAACTCATCTAATGACCAATCAAGACCAAAGTTGGCACACAGAGCCCCCATGACCCACCCTACATTCTGCTGCAGTTTTGGAGAAGGGTGGACCATGGATGATGGAACATCCAGTACCTTCACTCACATTCTGAGACCTCTGCAAACCTCATCCAATGACGGATCAAGATCAAACTTGGCATATAGACCTCTCATGACCCACGTTACGTCCTGGTGTTGTTTGGAAAACTTCAGAGATGGATGATGGGACTTGCAGTACCTTTGCTCACTTCCTGAAACCACTGAGACCCTCGCCAATGACTAATCAAGACTACACTTGGCACATGGAGCTTCAATGACCCACTCTACATCCTGGTGCAGTTTGGAGGAGGACAGACCATGGATGATGGGACTTCAAGTACCTCCACTCCCTTCCGAAGATTGCTGCAACCCTCTTCTAATGACCAATCAAGGCCACACTTGGCACACAGAGCCCCCATGATCCACTCTACATCCTGCTGCAGTTTGAAAGGGGATGGACTTTGGATGATGGGACTTGCAGTACCTTCACTCACTTACTGACACCACTGCCACCCTCATCTAATGACTGATAAAGACCAAACTTGGCACACAGAGCCCCCATGACCCACTCTATATCCTGCTGCTGTTTGTAGGAGGATGGTCCATGGATGATAGGACTTCAAGTACCTTCACTCACTTCCTGAAAACAATGCAGCCGTTATCCAAAGACCAAACTTGGCATACAGAACCGCCATTACCCACTTTCTCTAATAACCCGGGCAACGCCGGGTCCCCAAGCTAGTATATAATAAAGAAGAGTGTTTGTATGGGAAGGACAGAGGAAGTGTGGAGGGCGGAAGTGTATGTGCCAGCGTTCTGATTGGCTGCCGCTGTGGTGCTATTTGCATATGGTCTCTGATTGGGCAGCTTCAATAGGAGCCCCTGGTGGAGAAGAGGGTTCATGACAGAAACGGGGCATGACAGAAGGAAATTTGCATATGGTCTCTGATTGGCCAGCCTCAAATCCAACATTCCGAGATGAGAAAGAGAGGAAAGGAAAGGCCGGGGGCTGGGTCACAACACTACCCATACAGAGCAGACTTGGCAGAGCCCCCATCACCCACTCTACATCCTACTGCAGTTTGGAGGACTATGAACCATGGATGATGGGACTTGCAGTACCACCACTCACATTCTGAGACCGCTGTTAACCTTATCCAATGACTGATCAGGACCAAACTTCACACAGAGACCTCTCATGACCCACTTTACGTCCTGGTGTGGTTTGGCTGGGGATGGAGCGTGGATTATGGGACTTGCAGTACCATTGCTCATTCTTCAGACCACTGCAACCCTCATCCAATTACCAAAAAATACCAAACTTGGCACACTGAGTCTCCATGACGCACTCTACATCCAGGTGCAGTTTGAAGGAGGATGCACCATGGACGATGGGACTTGCAATACCTGCACTCCCTTCCTAAGACCATTATAACTGCCAACAATGATGGATCAGGACCACAATTTACACAGAGAGCCCGCATAACTCACTCTACATCCTGGTGCGGTTTGGAAGAATTTGACAATGGATGATGGGACTTGCAGTCACTTCACTCACTTCCTGAGACCACTGAGACCCACGCCAATGACTCATCAAGACTAAACTTGGCACATGGAGCTTCAATGACCCACTCTACATCCTGGAGCAGTTTGGAGGACGACAGACCATGGATGATGGGACTTCAAGTACCTCCACTACCCAAGACTGCTGCAAAACTCATCTAATGACCAATCAAGACGAAAGTTGGCACACAGAGCCCCCATGACCCACTCTACATCCTGCTGCAGTTTTGGAGAAGGGTGGACCATGGATGATGGAACATCCAGTACCTTCACTCACATTCTGAGACCTCTGCAAACCTCATCCAATGACGGATCAACACCAAACTTGGCACATAGACCTCTCATGACTCACTTTACGTCCTGGTGTTATTTGGAAAACTTTGGAGATGGATGATGGGACTTGCAGTACCTTTGCTCACTTCCTGAGACCACTGAGACCCTCGCCAATGACTAATCAAGACTAAACTTGCCACATGGATCTCCAATGACCCACTCTACATCCTGGTGCAGTTTGGAGGAGGACAGACCATGGATGATGGGACTTCAAGTACCTCCACTCCCTTCCAAAGATTGCTGCAACCCTCTTCTAATGACCAATTAAGACCACACTTGGCACACAGAGCCCCCATGATCCACTCTACATCCTGCTGCAATTTGAAAGGGGATGGACTTTGGATGATGGGACTTGCAATACCTTCACTCACTTACTGACACCACTGCCACCCTCATCTAATGACTGATAAAGACCAAACTTGGCACACAGAGCCCCCATGACCCACTCTATATCCTGCTGCTGTTTGTAGGAGGGTGGCCCATGGATGATGGGACTTCAAGTACCTTCACTCACTTCCTGAAAATAATGCAGCCGTTATCCAAAGACCAATAAAGACCAAACTTGGCATACAGAACCGCCATTACCCACTTTCTCTAATAACCCGGGCAACGCCGGGTCCCCAAGCTAGTTTAAAATAAAAGATAAAAAGTTCAAAAAGCAAAAGTGTATTTCAGAAGATCACTCCAAGGTAACACAGGCAAACAAGATCCACGAAGACACAAGCAAGGCAAAGTCCCTTAAGTACAAGACAAAGTCCTAAAACATGAACATGGAAAGCTACAAGATAAATCCCAAAGTCTCTTGGTTAAAGCGTGAAGTTGCTCTGACCCTGAGGCACATTCAAACAGTCTGTTTAATGTATTGTAGAAGGCTTTCATGGCCGGAATCACTGGGTTGTTGTAGGTTTTTTCGGGCTATATGGCCATGGTCTAGAGGCATTCTCTACTGACGTTTCGCCTGCATCTATGGCAAGCATCCTCAGAGGTAGTGAGGTTTGTTGGAACTAGGAAAAAAAGGTTTATATATCTGTGGAAGGACCAGGGTGGGACAAAGGACTCTTGTCTGCTGGAGCTAGGTGTGAATGTTTCAACTGACCACCTTGAATAGCATATAATGGCCTGACAATGCCTGGAGCAAACTTTTGTGAGAGGTGATTAGATGTCCATGGGAACTAGGAAAAAAGGGTTTATATATCTGTGGAATGACCAGGGCGGGACAAAGGACTCTTGCCTGCTGGAGCTAGGTGTGGATGTTTCAACTGACCACCTTGATTAGCATTTGATGGCCTGACAGTGCCTGGAGCAAACTTTTGTTGAGAGGTGATTAGATGTCCTTGTCTAAAAACTCTAAAATTACAACAGCACAACAACAGAGAGGAAACGAACAAGGACATCTAATCACCTCTCAACAAAAGTTTGCTCCAGGCACTGTCAGGCAATCAAATGCTAATCAAGGTGGTCAGTTGAAACATTCACACTTAGCTCCAGCAGACAAGAGTCCTTTGTCCCACCCTGGTCATTCCACAGATATATAAACCCTTTTTTCCTGGTTCCAACAGACCTCACTACCTCTGAGGATGCTTGCCATAGATGCAGGTGAAATGTCAGGAGAAAATGCCTCTAGACCATGGCCATATAGCCCAGGCACTGACAGGCCATCAAATGCTAATCAAGGTGGCCAGTTGAAACATTCACACCTAGCTCCAGCAGACAAGAGTCCTTTGTCCCACCCTGGTCATTCCACAGATATATAAACCCTTTTTCCTGGTTCCAACAGACCTCGCTACCTCTGAGGATGCTTGCCATAAATGCAGGCGAAACGTCAGGAGAGAATGCCTCTAGACAATGGCCATATAGCCCGAAAAAGCCTACAGCAACCCTTAGAACCAAATTGTTTCCCCAAACGCGACAGACAAGAAACTAGCATTTGGAACAGAAAATAGCACTCATTTAAAAAACTATAGGCATTAAGTATTATTTATTAATCAGTTAACTGAATAGAAATCAGTGAATTTGCATATGAGCCGGAAAATCAGTTCAAGAGAAAAGCAAGTACGGTGTTCCCTCGCTACTTCGCGGATCACTGAACACATATACAGCAAACATTGAATGCTGATTATACGATGACAAGACAGACAACAGATAGAGGCATATTTAGGCTTTTTCTCATCATTCGGCATCTTTTGGATACTGTGCTCAGGGAGGTGCTGTTGCTCCATGTCCTTGCCAAAGAGCTTTCTTTGTTCATAACCCTTCCTCCGAAAAGCCGTGCCTAAAACACCTCTCCGCTTTAATGCAGTTCTTATTTATCTACTCACATTGCTGTTTTCGACCCGCTAGGTTGGAGGGGAGCTGGCCTGAAGGCCAGGAGCTCACTTTGACCTGGCTTCGAACTGTCAACCTTTCAGTTGGTAAGATTTATGGCAGCTGGTGATTAACCTGCTGTGCTAAAGCCGGAGTATCCTTTATTTTGTCCATGAAAAAAATATACTGAAGCATAAGAAAGCAAGGGGCCAGGTTGTGGTGCAGCTGGTTGGGAGTCAGCTGCTCACAATGGAGGCCCGGTCTCTGCTGTGAGCAGATCTGCGTTTTTCCACCTACGCCAGGCTAGGCGACTGGCTCCCTACTTATCTAGGAACGACCTGGCTACGGTGATCCAGACGACGGTCATCTTGAGGCTTGACTACTGCAATGCCCTCTACATTGGCCTTCCTTTGTCAGTGATCCGGAAACTGAAGCTGGTGCAAAATGCGGCGGCTTGCCTCGTCGCCGGGGTGCCGGCGAGGTGTCGTATCACCCCAATTCTCCAACAGCTGCACTGGTTACCGATTGAGTACCGGATCATTTTCAAGGTGATGGTACTAACCTTTAAGGCCTTATATGGTCTGGGGCCGGCGTACCTGAGGGCTCGCTCATCCCCCTACCAACCCCCGAGATTACTCCAGTCTGAAGACCAGAATCTGCTTGCAGTCCCTAGCATCCGAACCTATAATTTGTCATCTACTATTATTATTATTATTATTATTATTATTATTATTATTATTAACTTTATTTGTACCCCGCTAGCATCTCCCGTAGGACTCGATGCGGCTTACACGGGCCGAAGCCTCAAACACAATACAATAAAAACATAACACAACAATAAACAAAGCAAATCAAAACAATTAAGCAAAATACCACAATGACAATACCTCAAGACACTATTAAAACTGGTTCGGCCAGCGCAATGGGGTACAGAGATTAAAAGTGCTGAGATGGCAGGAGGGACGTAGGATTAAGTGCGGTGTGCAGCAACATTAGTTGTGCTAAAGTGCTTCTAGGACTTGGGATGGGGATTCCTAATCTGCGAATGCACATCGGAACAGCCAAGTTTTTAGGTTCCTTCTGAAAACTGCCAGAGTAGGGGCCTGACGAAGCTCTTTTGGAAGGGCATTCCAAAGTCGGGGGGCCGCCACAGAGAAGGCCCTGTCCCGCGTCCCCACCAAACGCGCTTGCGACGTAGGTGGGATCACGAGCAGGGCCTCCCCAGATGACCGGAGCGAGCGTGTGGGTTCGTAGATGGAGATGCGGTCACGCAGGTAGGGTGGTCCCAAACCGTTCAGGGCTTTGTAGGTGAGCACCTGCACCTTGAATTGGGCTCGGAAAATAAATGGCAACCAGTGGAGCTCCTTGAACAAAAGGGTTGACCTCTCTTGATAATGAGCTCCAGTTAGCATCCTGGCTGCTGCCCGCTGGACCAATTGTAGTTTCCGAGCCGTCTTCAAGGGCAGCCCCACGTAGAGCGCATTGCAGTAATCCATTCTAGAGGTGACCAAGGCGTGGACCACCCCGGCCAGATCCGCCTTCACGAGGTACTACTAGGCAAGGAGCCTTCTCGATCGTGGCCCCTTATTTATGAAATGCCTTGCCGGTTGAAACTCGAACCATCCGAGACCTACTTGCTTTTCGGAAAGCCTGTAAAACTTTTCTTTTCCCACAAGCTTTCCATGGGTGAACAATCCGGGCTATGCCTGTTCTCGCTGCCTATTGTGATTGTTATGGTTGTTTTAAAGCTAATTGTATTGTTTTAATCTGTCTCTGTAAACCGCTCCGAGCCAAATTGGGAGTAGCGGTATACAAGTTGAATAAATAAAAATAAAAATAAAATAAAAATCACGAAAGGTCATGAATCATAGAATCAAAGAATTGGAAGAGACCTCCTGGGCCATCTAGTCCAACCCCATTCTGCCAAGAAGCAGGAATATTACATTCAAAGCACCCCTGACAGATGGCCATCCAGCCTCTGTTTCAAAGCTTCCAAAGAAGGAGCCTCCACCACACTCCGGGGCAGAGAGTTCCACTGCTGAACGGCTCTCACAGTCAGGAAGTTCTTCCTCATGTTCAGATGGAATGAGTTCGAAGCCAGCCCAGGTCAAAGTGACCTTCCGTCCATTTGCTGTCGACCTTTTGCAACCCAAAAGACAGTTGCATCTGTCAAGTAGGAAATTTAGTTACCGCTTATGCTGAGAGGCTAATTTAACTAATTTATGATGCCATAAAACTCCCCAGTAGTGTGCAAAAGAATGAGGAAGTACTCCATTGGTGTCACAAGTGGACGGTGAAGCGACAACTCCTCCGATGGCCAGAATTCAAAAAAGCATACCCTCATCAAGCTGGAAAGTTAAATAGCCTCTGTGTGTCTGTCTATATACGTTCTGTGTCTATGGCAGGGGTCCTCAAGCTAAGGCCCAGGGGCCGGATTCGGCCCTCCAAGGTCATTTACCTGGCCCTCACTCAGGGTCGACCTAAGTCTGAAACGACTTGAAAGCACACAACAACAATAATCATAGAATCATAGAATCCTACAGTTGGAAGAGACCTCCTGGGCCATCCAGTCCAACCCCATTCTGCCAAGAAGCAGGAATATTGCATTCAAATCACCCCTGACAGATGGCCATCCAGCCTCTGTTTAACAGCTTCCAAAGAAGGAGTCTCCACCACACTCTGGGGCAGAGAGTTCCACTGCTGAATGGCTCTCACAGTCAGGAAGTTCTTCCTCATGTTCAGATGGAATCTCCTCTCTTGTAGTTTGGAGCCATTGTTCCATTGCGTCCTAGTCTCCAGGGAAGCAGAAAACAAGCTTGCTCCCTCCTCCCTGTGGCTTCCTCTCACATATTTATACATGGCTATCATATCTCCTCTCAGCCTTCCCTTCTTCAGGCTAAACATGCCCAGCTCCTTTAGCCGCTCCTCATAGGGCTTGTTCTCCAGACCCTTGATGATTTGAGTCGCCCTCCTCTGGACACATTCCAGTTTGTCAATATCTCTCTTGAATTGTGGTGCCCAGAATTGGACACAATATTCCAGGTGTGGTCTAACCAAAGTGGAATAGAGGGGTGGCATTACTTCCTTAGATCTAGACACTATGCTCCTCTTGATGCAGGACAAAATCCCATTGGCTTTTTTTGCCGCCACATCACATTGTTGGCTCATGTTTAACTTGTTGTCCACGAGGACTCCAAGATCTTTTTCACACGTACTGCTCTCGAGCCAGACATTGTTCCCCCATTCTGTATCTTTGCATTTAACTAATTTATGATGCCATAAAACTCTCCAGCAGCGTGCAAAAGAATGAGGAAGTACTCCATCGGTGTCACAAGTGGACAGTGAAGCGACAGCTCCCCCGGTGGCCAGAATTCAAAAAAGCATACTTTTATCAAGCTGGAAAGTTAAATAGCCTCTGTGTGTCTGTCTATATACGTTCTGTGTCTATGGCATTGAATGTTTGCTATATATATATGTCCACTGTGATCCACCCTGAGTCCCCTGCGGGATGAGAAGGGTTGACTACAAATACTGTAAATAAATACATAAATAAATCTCAGGTAGACCATTTGAGATTTTGGGGTGTTTCTGATTTCGGAATTCCAGATACAAGATGCTCAACCTGTAGTGCCTAAAAGTTGTCCAGCAACACTTACATTCCCACAGATCAGACAGAGTACTGCTGGGATTATACAAAAACATTTGTTATAGAACTCCAGTATGCTGATGACAATGCCATCTGTGCACATTCAGAAGAAGACCCACAAGCCACTCTAAAAACCTTTGCAGAAGCATACAAGAAGCTCAGCCTGTCATTGAACATCGAGAAAACCAAAGTGCTGTTCCAGTAGTCACCAGCCAATCCCTCTCCAATGCCAGAGATACAGCTTAATGGTGTAATATTAGAAAATGTGGACCATTTCCGCTACCTTGGCAGCCACCTCTCCACAAAAGTCAACACTGACACCGAAATACAACACCGCCTGAGCTCTGCGACTGCAGCATTCTTCCGAATGAAGCAGAGAGTGTTTGAGGACCGGGACATCCGTAGGGATACCAAGGTGCTTGTCTATAAAGCTATTGTCCTCCCAACCCTGCTGTATACCTGGGAGACGTGGACTGTCTACAGACCTCACATGCAACTCCTGGAACGATTCCATCAGTGCTGCAAATCTCTTGGGAAGAAAGGCGGGGAAATGTCAGCGTGCTGGAAGAAGCAAAGACTACCAGCATTGAATCGATGATCCTCCGCCATCAACTCTGCTGGACCGGCCACATTGTCCAGATGCCCGACCACCGTCTCCCAAAGCAGTTGCTCTACTCTGAACTCAAGAACGGAAAACGGAATGTTGGTGGTCAGGAAAAGAGATTGAAAGATGGGCTCAAAGCCAACTACAAAAACTCTGACATAGACACTGAGAACTGGGAAGCCCTGGCCCTTGAGTGCTCCAGCTAGAGGTCAGCTGTGACCAGCAGTACTGCAGAATTTGAGGAGGCACGAATGGAGGATGAAAGAGAGAAATGTGCTAAGAGGAAGGTGCGCTGAGCCAACCCCGACCGGGACCGCCTTCCACCTGGAAACCGATGCCCTCACTGTGGGAGAAGATGCAGATCAAGAATAGGGCTCCACAGTCACCTACGGACACACCAGAATACTGATCCTGGAAGACTATCCTACTCGGCCAACGAGGGACCGCCTAAGTAAACGTAAGGGAGTATTTGTTCTTGCAAATGGGAGTGACACATGCAGAGATTTGCATCCCTAATACAGAACTACAGAACCACCAAAACAGAAGAGCCCTCATACCCCCGTGTTACACAAACACCCACAGACACTGTGTGGTGCTTAAGCTTCCAGTCGGATGCAGGAGCATCGCTGCTTTTGGTGGAAGGAAGGGTGTGAGGCAGGAGAGAAAGCAGGAAGGAAGCAGGAAAGACAAAGGAAACACAGGGAAGGAAGGGGAGAAAGCACAAGGGTGCTCCACGGCTGGACCGCTTGCTCTCTTACCTGGGAACAGAGCCTGATACTGACTGGAGGCCTCCTTCTCCAGGTCCAGTTCTTTCTTTTCCACGCTCTCGGGCCTTTCTTCTTCCTCCTCTTCTTTTGGGGGCATGGTGGGGGCCGGGGGTGGAGAAGCAGGGGGCGGGCTAGAAGGGTGGGAGATGGGAGTAGCGGGGTAGGAATAGGCTGGTTGCGTAGGCGGCTCTTCCATCTTTTGGATAACCTCAGCTTTGAGCACAGACACGGGCGAGGCCCTGGGAGACAGGAGAGGAGGACTCACGGCCTTGCTGTAGGACGCAGACGTGCTGGGGGACAGGGCGGGGGGCTTCCGGTGCAAGAGGCCGGCGTTGGAAGGGGCCAGCCCGGCCTTGGCGCTCTCCAGGTTTCGCTTAGACATCTTCTCTTCCATCTCCACCCGCTGCTCGCTAGCTTTTAGCCTCTCCTGTTGAGATAAGAGAGGCAATCTATCAACAGCAGTGGTTCTCAACCTTTCTAATGTCACGACCCCTTAATACTATATACAGCGGTATATAAGCAAAGTAAATAAAGTAAATAATACTAGGCTTGGGCAATCAAGAAAAAAATTGGTTCTAAACTCGTTTCGTTTCTAGGGTGCGCTAGCGTTTCGAAATTCTGAGACTTCCGAAATTTAAGATTTCAAAATTTCCGAAATTTCGTAAATTATGAATCAATTCATTAATGGCGGACGTGATTGCGCAATAGGCTAAAAAAAACCTCCAAACTGTTGGTGTGATAAAACAAACAACTATATATTATATTATATTATTATAATATGATTATATTATATTGTTGTATATTATATTATATTATAATATGATTATATTATATTGTTGTATATTATATTATATTATAATATGATTATATTATATTATATTATATATAATTGTATATTATATTATATATATTACATATATATTATAATATACAATTTATAATATAATATAATAATATAGTAATATAATATATAATAATATAATATACAATACTGTAATATAATAGTATTATAATAATATAATGTAATATAATATATAATATATATTACATTAATATTATTATATTATATTATATTATATTATATTATATTATAATTGTATATTATAAAATATAATTACGAAATTACAAAAATAATTACGAAAATTGGAAAAATTGTTTTGATTCTTAATTACTCCTCACACTATTCCTGCATGGCTCGATATTGGATCGTAAGCTAATTTAAATACGAATTAATTAATTAATTAATTAATTAATTACGAAATTAACGAACTGGATCGCCCAAGCCTACTTAATACAGATCCTCATCTTGTGGTGACCCCCAACCATTAAATTTATTTTGTTGCTACTTCATAACGATAATTTTGCTCCTGTTATGAATCATAATGTAAATATCTGATATGCAGGATCAGAGGCGGCCCTAGGTAATTTTCAATGGTAAGCAAACAGTATTTTGGCACGCCCCCCGCCCCCCAAAACCAATTATTGATATATATTTTCTGTTCGTCGTGGGAGTTCTGTGTGCCATATTTGGTTCAATTCCATCATTGGTGGAGTTCAGAATGCTCTTTGATTGTAGGTGAACTATACATCCCAATAACTACAACTCGCATATGTCATAGAATCATAGAATCATAGAACCAAAGAGTTGGAAGAGACCTCATGGGCCATCCAGTCCAACCCCATTCTGCCAAGAAGCAGGAATATTGCATTCAAATCACCCCTGACAAATGGCCATCCAGCCTCTGCTTAAAAGCTTCCAAAGAAGGAGCCTCCACCACACTCCGGGGCAGAGAGTTCCACTGCTGAACAGCTCTCACAGTCAGGAAGTTCTTCCTCATGTTCAGATGGAATCTCCTCTCTTGTAGTTTGAAGCCATTATTCCGCGTCCTAATCTCCAAGGAAGCAGAAAACAAGCTTGCTCCCTCCTCCCTGTGGCTTCCTCTCACATACTTATACATGGCTATCATATCTCCTCTCAGCCTTCTCTTCTTCAGGCTAAACATGCCCAGTTCCTTAAGCCGCTCCTCATAGGGCTTGTTCTCCAGATCCTTGATCATTTTAGTCGCCCTCCTCTGGACACATTCCAGCTTAGAGTCAATATCTCTCTTGAATTGTGGTGCCCAGAATTGGACACAATATTCCAGATGTAGTCTAACCAAAGCAGAATAGAGGGGCTGCATGACTTCCTTAGATCTAGACACTAGGCTCCTATTGATGCAGGCCAAAATCCCATTGGCTTTTTTTGCCGCCACATCACATTCCTGGCTCATGTTTAACTTGTTGTCCATGAGGACTCCAAGATCTTTTTCACACGTACTGCTCTCGAGCCAGGCATTGTCCCCCATTCTGTATCTTTGCATTTCATTTTTTCTGCCAAAGTGGAGTCAAGGTCTATTTTCCCCCAAGAGCGCCTCAAGAGTGCCCCTGGGCACAATCAACTATACTGCAAATGCTTACTTTGCGTAATAGGTTGCTGAGGCTCCCCCCGGACTGCTAGGGCTGTTGTGAGCTGAGGGGGCGCTCCTCAAGTGGTGGTCGAGGGGCATTTACAGAGGCACCTCTGCGCCCCTGGCAAAAAAAGTGTCCTGCAACCGCTTACTTTGCGTAATGGGTGAGCCGCCCCTGTGCAGGATGGATTTTCATTCACTGGCTCAAATTTGGCATAATTTATTATTATTATTATTATTAAGCTTTATTTGTACCCCGCTAGCATCTCCCAAAGGACTCAATGCAGCTTACAAAGGCTAAGGCCTCAACACAACAACAACATAACAACGACAATACAATTCAAAGCAAATTAAAAACATAAAGCAATAACAAACATTACACAAATACTAGGCCTGGGTAACAACGGAAAAATTTGTTTCTAAAATGGATTCGTTTTTTGGGGTTTTTTGCGTTTCGATATTTAAAAGAATTCTGAAATTTTCCTTAAAAAAAGTTCGATATTTATGAAATTTCGTAAATGGTAAAAAAATCAAAAAACAATAACGAACGAATCGATTCGTTAATGGCGGCCGCAATCGCGAAATACGCTTAAAAAACCTTTGAAGCTTCCCTCTCCCTCTGCTGTTGACTGTTGGTGTGATATTATAATTTTTTTTCACGAATTAAACAAAAAACAACTATAAAACTTGCCCCAGACATGCGGAAATAATAACGAAACGACCTCAAACCAATAACGAAACGAGTACATAACGAAATACGAAGCATTTACGGAACGAATTGAAAAATTCGTTTCGTTTTTAAGTTGCTCCAGAATGGTTCGTTATCGCTTCGTTAACAAAAAAAATAAAAATAACGAATTTTTAACGAATTACGAATTAACGAAACGAAGCCGCCCAGCCCCAACAAATACCCATATGCCCAAATTTGAATACTGGTGGGATTGGGGTGGGTTGATTTTGTCATTTGGGAGTTGTAGCTTTTGAAACTTATAGTTAACCTACAATCAAAGAGCATTTTGAACTCCACCGACAACGGAGCTGAACCAAACTTGGCACACAGAACTCCCACGACCAACAGATAATCCTGGAAGGGTTCTGGTGGGCATTGATCTTGAGTTTTGGAGTTGTAGTTCACCAACATCCAGAGAGCACTGTGGACTCAAACAATGATGGATTTGCACCAAACTTGACGCAAATACTCAACATGCCCAAATGTGAGCACTAGTGGAGTTTGCGGAAAATAGAATCAAACAATGATGGATCTGGACCAAAATAGGCACAAATATTCCATATGCCCAAATATGAACACAGATGGAATTTGGGGAAAATAGACCTTGACATTTGGGAGTTGTCGTTGCTTGGATTTATAGTTCACCTACAAAGAGCATTCTGAACCCCACCAATGATAGAATTGGGCCAAACTTCACCCACAGAACCCACAGAACCAACAGAAAATGCTGCATTTTCTGAAGGTCTTTGTGACCCCACTGACACCCCCTCACGACCCCCCCAGGGTTCCCAACCACTAGGTTGAGAAACGTTGATCTACAGTGTTCCCTCGCTACTTCGCGGTTCACTTTTTGCACACTCTCTGTTTCGCATTTTTTTAAAGAGTAAGTCAAAAAATTATACGTACTCTGGCAAAGACAAATGGATGAGAAACTCCCATTATTTATTTACAACATTTGTATCGTGCCCCTATCAGCCCAAAGGTGACTCAGGGCGGCGTACAAGTTGGCAACAATTAGATGCCAAATATAAAAATACATTAATCAATAAAAAACAAAAACATCACAATACATTTAAAAACCATAAGAGCAATCTATACAAATAAAAATGTAATGTTCGTTTGTGCTATTCACAGAACTCAAAAACCACTGGACGAATTGGCACCAAATTTGGACACGATACACCTAACAACCTAATGTATGTCCTTTACAAAAAAATTAAATGGATTTTGTCATTTGGGAGTTGTAGTTGCTGGGATTTATAGTTCACCTGCAATCAAAGAGCATTCTGAAGCCCACCAATGGTGGAATTCAACCAAACTTGGTACACAGTTCTCCCATGACCAACAGAAAATACTGAAAGGGTTTGGTGGCCATTGACCTTGGATTTTGGAATTGTAGTTCACCTACATCCAGAACACTGTGGACTCAAACAATGATGGATCTGGACCAAACATGACAGGAATACTCAATATGCCCAAATGTGAACACAGATGGAGGTTGGGGAAAATAGACCTTGACATTTGGGAGTTGTAGTCACTGGGATTCACAGTTCACCTACAATCAAAGAGCATTCTGAACCCCACCAACAATGGAATTGGGCCAAACATCCCACACAGAACCCCCATGACCAACAGAAAATTCCATGTTTTATGGTGGTCTCAAGACCCCTGGTGACCCCCCCCCCCCCGGGTCTTGACTTCCGAGGTTGAGAAATGCTACCTTAAGGCCATCCAGTCCAATTCCCTTCACTAGGGCAAGAAAGCATAATCAAAGCCCTCCTGACAAAGGGCCATCCAGCCACTCGCACACACACATATATACGTATACGACAAATGCAGTATCAAAGATTTGAAAAGGACCCCTAAAGAAGGACAATTATACGTTGCATGTTCCAGAGTAGGCAAACCAGACACTCTCCACATCAACACTGACAAAGAAACAGAAAGAAATACTGTTTTCCCACAAGCATCAAGACATTACATATATTAGAATCCAACACTTTCTCATTACTTTATTTTCCAGATCACCAGAGTGGGCCACAGCAACGCGTGGCAGGGGACCGCTAGTACAGTGTATATCTTGTGTGTGTGTGTGTGTGTTTGCAATAGACTGTTTCATTTTTACTCTGGACTCTTGTGGGATGCTATGGTCATAGGTGGCTTCAGGCCTGGGGTGTAACACCGACACCTTCCAGATTCAAGACTCTGAACTGATATACGGTAATTTCAGAATGAATGTGCACATGAATCTTGAGTTTTGTTATTTCCCTGAGTTAGTTGGGGAAACGCTACATGATGCAATAACAGATGGGCTCGTGGAAGCCTTTGGAACCTACCACCAGCTGTGCGCTCCTGTGTAGCTCCATGGCATGGGCCGCCTGCTGCTGGAGGATGTACAGCTCGTGCTGGCGGATCAGTTGCTGGTGAGACAAGAGCTGGAGCTGGTGAGCGTGCTGGAGAGAGTTCCTTGTAGGGGGGTACACAGCAGGCCAGAGAGGGGGAGCGCGATCCATCAGCTCCGCTGGAATTAATTACGAGGCAACAGACAGCGAGTCAGAACAATATGCTTACACTAAATAACATGCTCAGAGTGCACCAAGTCCTGGGTGTATACCTTTGGTGCATTATATTTGCAAAAACCAATGAGGGGATGCAGTAAACATTCAGATACTTTTGGGTCGTAATAATATGTATATAAACTAACCTGATTAAAAACCTATTTTGACTGTTTCACTGCTATGTTGTGCTTTGCTTGAGTTGTGTATACAGTGGGTCCTTAGTATCTGATGAGGGTCTGACTCCAAGATCACACAACCACCCCAGATGGAAGCTGAAGTCCCATAAAAAACCATGGTGGAGTACAGATGTGGGCAAACTTCGGTCCTCCAGGTGTTTTGGACCTCAACTTCCACAATTCCTAACAGCCGGTTGTTACGAATTATGGGAGTTGAAATCCAAAACACCTAGAGGGCTGAAGTTTGCCCATGCCTGGTGTAGTAGAATTGTGATTGAATGACTTGACGATGGAACTGGACAATGCTTAATATATTATTATTATTATTATTATATTGCATTACATTATAATATTATAAATATTATATGTATATTATATGTATATTATATTATATTATATTATATTATATTATATTATTAGAATAGCACAGGAGACAAGCTGGAACTGTCCCCTGCCCCCCCCTTTCACTCTGACCCAGAGTGGCAGTTGGTGCTGCGGGGGGGTCCCCAACTGATGGCATATGCAGGAGACAAGATGGTGCTGTCCCCTGACCACCACCCCTCTCTTCACTCCAGCGCAGAGCGGTAGTTGGTGCTGGGGGAGGGGGGGGTCCCCAACTGATGGCATATGAAGGAGACAAGATGGTGTTGTCCTCTGCTCCCCTCTCTTTACTCTGGCCCAGAGTGGCATTTGGTGCTGGGGGGGGGGGGGTGTCCCCAACTGATGGCATATGCAGGAGACAAGATGGTGCTGTCCCCTGACCCCCCCCCCCTTCACTTGCGGCCCAGAGCGGTAGTTGGTGCTGGGGGGGGGGTCCTCATCCGTAGTCTCTAAGAACAAGTCTCTAATACGTTTCAGCTGTTGCTGAGCGTCTTCATCTTCTAAACCACGTTTCCTTCTACTACTAGTAGTAGGTACATGAGACAGACGCTGACTCACAACATGGACAATGCTTAATAATATCATATTATTATTATTGTTATTATTATTATTATTATTATTATATGGCATTACATTATAATATTATAAATATTATATGTATATATATTATATTATATTATATTATATTATATTACTAGAATAGCATAGGAGACAAGCTGGAACTGTCCCCTGACCCCCCCCCCCTCCCCCTTCACTCCGGCCCAGAGCGGTAGTTGGTGTTGGGGTGGTGGTCCCCAACTGATGGCATATGCAGGAGACAAGATGGTGTTATCCCCTGGCCTCCCCTCTCTTCATTCTCGCCCAGATTCTCTTAATTATATCAATATTTTTATTTTTTCTCTCCTTTTTTTAAAACGATCTTTTTCTCTTTGCCTGTCTATTTGATGTTTTCCTTACTCTTTTAGGATACAGTTCCACCTTGTCTCCTGTGCTATTCTAATAATATGTTATAATATATAATAAATTGTATATACATATAATATTTATAATATTGTAATGTAATGCAATATAATACTACTAATAATAAAATGATATTATAATTATATATTTATATTACATGTAATATTACTAATAATATTACAGTATAATTGATATAGTGCAATATAGCAATATTTACAACTGATACTGTACTATGTTAATAATATATTGTATGTCTATATACCTTGTAAGCCCTTCGGGGTGAGAAGGGTGGCATATAAATGTCGTAAATAAATAAATAATAATAAATGGGTTGTTGTAGGTTTTTCCGAGCTATATGGCCATGTTCTGGAGGCAATTTTTCTCCTGATGTTTCGCCTGCATCTATGGCAAGCATCCTCAGAGGTAATGAGGTCTGTTGGAACTAGGAAAAAATGGGTTTATATATCTGTGGAATGACCAGGGTGAGACAAAGGACTTTTGTCTGCTGGGGCTAGGTGTGAATGTTTCAGCTGATCACCTTGATTTGCATTCAATGGCTTGGTAGCGCCTGAGGGGAATCTTTTGTTGAGAGTGATTTCATGTGCCTGTTTGTTTCCCCTCTGTTGTTTTTCTGCTGTAATTTTTGAGTTTTTTAATACTGGTTGCCAGATTTTGTTCATTTTCATGGTCTCTTCCTTTGTGTTGAACTTGTCCACATGCTTCTTGTGGATTTCAATGGCTTCTCTGTGTAGTCTGACATGATGGTTGTGCGAGTGGTCCAGCACTTCTGTGTTCTCAAATAGTATGCTGTGTCCAGGTTGGTCCATCAGGTGCTCTGCTATGGCTGACTTCTTTGGTTGAAGTAGTCTGCAGTGCCTTTCATGTTCCTTGATGAGTGTTTAGGCAATGCGGCTGCGTTTGGTGGTCCCTATGTAGACGTGTCCACAGCTGCATGGTACACGGTAGACTCCTGCAGAGGTGAGAGGATCCCTCTTGTCCTTTGCTGAATGGAGCATTTGTTGGATTTTCTTAGTTGGTCTGTAAGTGGTTTGTATGTTTGAGGATGCTTGCCATAGATGCAGGCGAAACGTCAGGAGAAAAATTGCCTCCAGAACATGGCCATATAGCCCGGAAAAACCTACAACAACCCATGGATTCTGGCCATGAAAGCCTTCGACAATACATAATAATAAATACTCACCAAAGTGTGGCAGGTGCTCACTGGGGATCACGACAAGCTGGCCAGACTGAGGGTCCCTGGCAAACTGGTACGCGGAAGACAGGGCTCCCCCCAGGGTTGCGGGGAAGCCAGGAGCCATGCCTTGGTGCAAGGAAGGGTGGCCGAGTCCTAGGAGGACAACAGGAATCAGGTGAGAGAGACCCAGAGCTTTGGTGTCATTGCCATTCTTGCAATTGTGTGCTATCAAGATTCTGGAAAGAGACCTGAGGGTGAACCTTTCTGTTCAGAGGGAATTTACCTTTGCCTTCCTCTGAGGCTGAGAACTTAAATAGAAGTTGGAGATATCTATATAAACAAAAATGTAATGTTCGTTTGTGGGATTAACAGAACTCAAAAACCACTGGACGAATTGACACCAAATTTGGACACAAGACACCTAACAACCCAATGTATGTCCTTCACTCAAAAAAAATGATTTTGTCATTTGGGAGTTGTAGTTGCTGGGATTTATAGTTCACCTACAATCAAAGAACATACGACGCCCTTTTCCATTTTATATATATAGATTCCCTTTGCTGAGGACTCACCGTAGGGATGACCTGCTAGCCACACCGAAGAGCTGCCAGTCCTGGGTAACCAAGGGTGAGTTGCCAGGTGGGCTGCTGGGTCAGCAGACCACCGCCCTGAGCCGGCCAAGGGTGGCCCTCCCGTCACCATGAGGTTGGCGTTCAAGCCATTGGTAGCGCAGCCAGCCGGATGGATCCGAGCAAAGTCCGCCAGTTCTTTGCTTTCTCTACAGGGAACAGAAGCAAGGAAAGATGACGAAATGTAAGGAGGGAGGGGGCTGATCTAATATCACTAAGGCAGGGAGTTCCACAGCCAAGGGGCTGCCACAGAGAAGGCCCTGTCCCTCGTCCCCGCCAAACGTGCTTGCGAAGCAGGTGGGATTGAGAGCAGGGCCTCCTCCAACGATCTCAAGTTCCTCTTTGTTTACAGGCATGCCAACACCTGTCCTTTCCACCTAGTAAAAAACGTGAAAGTTGTGCAGGAGTCCTGTACTATTTTAGTAGCATTTCTCTTCTTAGTTTCCTTAGAACATTATATTTTTATTTTGCTATATTACTTATCTCCCTTAGGACTTGCTAGAAATGTGCAATTCCTCCAATGCAATTACCAAATTGATTGTCGAAGGCTTTCATGGCCGGAATCACTGGGTTGTTGTAGGTTTTTTCGGGCTATATGGCCATATTCTAGAGGCATTCTCTCCTGACGTTTCGCCTGCATCTATGGCAAGCATCCTCAGAGGTAGTGAGGTCTGTTGGAACTAGGAAAAAGGGTTTATATATCTGTGGAATGACCAGGGTGAGACAAAGGATTCTTGTCTGCTGGAGCTAGGTGTGAATGTTTCAACTGACCACCTTGATTAACATATAATGGCCTGACAGTGCCTGGAGCAAACTTTTGTTGAGAGGTGATTAGATGTCCTTGTTGCTAGATGTCCTACTATAGATTCGTTCTGAGGCATAGCACATTTCTAGAGATACTACTTCATCTCTTGGATCTGGGTAACTGTAACCGAGTCCTGCGTTTACGGAGTCCTACTATACTCGGAAGTCCACCTGAGAAGGCTCACCTGAGGAGCTTCTCTTGGTCTCGTTCCAGACGACTTGCCAGGAGGTGGCTGTCTCGATGGCGCGCCCGATCGTCCCCACAGTCTTCTTCTGAACGCCCGTGTCCTACAAGACAAAGGAACGATGAGAGATGAACCCACTCTTTATAAATATGGATGCGTGTTTATCATTCTCTGGCAGTTCTAGCACATGCTTACTTTACAGAACTACCTATCCCCAGGATTCCTCTTTATGAATGAGGACAACAGGGACCAGAAGTGAAAGAAAAAGCAAGAGGCCCATTCACTCTCGAAATCATACCACTATTATTCCACTTTCCCGGTTCTGTGCAAACCTGGTAAATAATAAAGGTAATTAATAAATAAATGACTTATTTATTTGCTCTCACTGCCTATTACAGGGAAAACAGCAGCCTATGAGACTGTGAACCACCAATGCCTCCTCCTGAGAAAAATGTCTAATATCACAAAGGACGACCACCTCACCCGCCTCATAGGAAACCTGCTACAAAACAGGAGCTTTTTTGTTGAGTTCCAGGGCCAGAGAAGCAGATGGCGGAAACAGAAGAACGGCCTGCCTCAGGGGAGCGTGCTTGCTCCATCCATGTTCAACATCTACACAAATGACCAGCCACTGCCAGAAGGGACAGAGAGTTTCATCTATGCTGATGACTGTGCCATCACCGCTCAAGCAGGGAGCTTTGAGATGGTTGAACAGAAGCTCTCCGAAGCTCTAGGTGCTCTAACTGCCTATTACAGGGGAAACCAACTGATCCCTAATCCATCTAAAACACAGACATGTGCCTTTCACCTTAAGAACAGACAAGCATCCCGAGCTCTGAGGATTATCTGGGAAGGAATCCCACTAGAGCATTGCAGCGCACCCAAATACCTGGGAGTCACTCTGGACCGTGCTCTGACCTACAAGAAGCACTGCCTGAACATCAAGCAAAAAGTGGGTGCTAGAAACAACATCATACGAAAGCTGACTGGCACAACCTGGGAATCACAACCAGACACAGTGAAGACGTCTGCCCTTGCGCTATGCTAGTCTGCTGAGTATGCATGCCCAGTGTGGAACACATCTCACCATACTAAAACAGTGGATGTGGCTCTTAATGAGACATGCCGCATTATCATGGGGTGTCTGCACCCTACACCACTGGAGAAATTACACTGTCTAGCCGGTATTGCACCACCTGACATCCGCCGGGAAGTAGCAGCCAACAGTGAAAGGACCAACGCAGAGACATCTCCAGCCCATCCCTTGCTTGGGTATCAGCCAGCACATCAATGACTTAAATCTAGAAATAGTTTTCTAAGATCTACAGAGACACTCGCTGGAACACCTCAGCAAGCGAGAGTTCAAAAGTGGCAGGCTCAAACCCAGAACCTCAATCCATGGCTGATACCAAACGGGCACACAGAAAACTGGGCAATTTGGAAGGTGCTGAACAGACTGCGCTCTGGCACCACGAGATGCAGAGCCAACCTCACGAAATGGGGCTACAAAGTGGAATCCACGACATGCGAGTGTGGAGAAGAGCAAAACTACAGACCACCTGATGCAATGCAACCTGAGCCCTGCCACATGCACAAGGGAGGACCTTCTTGCGGCAACGCCAGAGGCACTCCAAGGGGCCAGATACTGGTCAAAGGACATTTAACCAACTACCAAGCCTGCAAATTCTGTGTTTTATCTGTTTGTTTGTTTTTGCTAAAATGTAATCCAAATGTCTGGTTGCAGATGACACCATAAATAAATACCCATTTATTTTTAATTTTTCCTATTTTATCCTCCTGTGCATTGACCTGAACGAAACATGCTATAAGTGGACCAGATCATAAAGGTGGTCATTCCAATTTTCCAAAGTCCCAAGTACAGAAATGGTTAAGGATAAACATACAAAGAAAATATCTGGTTGGGGTGATGGATGGATCAGTAAGAAAAAATTGTGTAAATGGATAATGTGCAGTCAAAAGAATTGCAGACATATGCATTATATATGTTACACCAATATTCAAGAACATGGTCATGAGACGTTTGTGTGTATATGCACCAGATGAAATCTAGTGCAAATAATATGATGAAAACATTAGATAATTTATATATTGAGAGAGACAGAAGGAAGCATATCAGCAATATACAGGAGAATATACTGATTAGTAAAAGTCAACATAAATTTCTCAAAAACAAGTCATGCCAGACTCATCTTATCTCTTTTTTCAATAGAGTTACAAGCTTGGTAGATGCAGGGAATGCTGTGGATGTAGTATATCTTGATTTCAGTCCCGCCTTTGACAAAGTCCCCCATAACCTTCTTGCGAGCAAACTAGTCAAATGTGGGCCTGGCAATGCTACTATTTATTCCTTTCGAGCATTTACCGTATATACTCAAGTATAAGCCGACCTGAATATAAGCCGAGGTATCTAATTTTATCCCAAAAAACGGGAAAACGTATTGACTCAAGTATAAGCCGAGGGTGGGAAATGCAGCAGGTACTGGTCAATTTCAAAATAAAAATAGATACCAATAAAATTACATTAATTGAGGTATCAGTAGGTCCAATGTTTTTGAATATTTACATAAAACTGTAATTTAAGATAACTATTTAACTCTGATGAAACCATTATTTTCATCTTCTTCAGTGTGAATGTGCTTATGTATCCTTGCAGTAATAATAAAGAGAATAAGATCATAAATGTAATAATTTATTAATAAAAATAAATTATTACATTATTATTGATTAAATAAATATAAATGCAGTAATAAGAGTTATAATAGAGTAAAATAATAAATGTAAATAATAAATATAATAACAATAATAGAGTAAAATTATATATGTATTACAAATAATAATAACAACAACAACAACAACAACAACAACAGAGTAAAATAATAAATAACCTTGACTTGAGTATAAGCTGAGGGGGACTTTTTCAGCCTAAAAAAAAGAGCTGAAAAACTAGGCTTATACTCAAGTATATACAGTATATCCCATCCTTCTCACCTCCGAAGAGGGATTCAAGACTATTAGGTGGGTCTGAAATTGGTTAAGTGATTAAACCCAAAGGGTGCTTCTCCCCAATGGTTCCTCTTCTTCATCCTGAAAAGAAGTGACTATTTGGTGCCATAAAGAGGGTTCGGTCCTGGACCTAGTGCTGTTCAACATCTTTATTAATGGCTTGGACCAAGGTTTAGAGGGCAGGCAGATCAAGTTTGCAGATGGGACCAAATTGGGAAGGAGAGCTAACACTCCAGAGGATGGGATCAGGATTCAAAATGACCTTAATTGGTTTGAGAGATGATTGGCCAAAACTAACAAAAAACATTTCAAACGTAAGATATTCCACTTAGGTAGAAAAAATTATTGGACCTGTTGGAGCTGTTTGCAATTTCTAATGTAGATTTCAAAGTATGTATGTATGTTTAAAATGTAGTAGCTATGTGCCGAGTATATTCCTGTGTGAAAAGAGTTGATTGTACTATGGAGGGAACGGCATTCCTAGAGAGGTAATAAATCAAGTGTATAGAGCAAATGGAAGCAGCATCGTACGTCATACGTCACTCTGGAATGCAGGAGGTGTGGACTAGTACTGATAAGAGGTGTGCTCGCGATGTTACTATCAGATGGAGAGGAAGCAAGTTTTACGATGTGCTTAGTGTTAAGTTTTGTTGTTCATTCGTTCAGTTGTCTCCGACTCTTCGTGACCTCATGGACCAGCCCACACCAGAGCTCCCTGTCGGCCGTCACCACCCCCAGCTCCTTCAAGGTCAGTCCAGTCACTTCAAGGATGCCATCCATCCATCTTGCCCTTGGTCGGCCCCTCTTCCTTTTGCCTTCCACTTTCCCCAGCATAATTGTCTTCTCTAGGCTTTGCTGTCTCCTCATGATGTGGCCAAAGTACTTCAACTTTGTCTCTAGTATCCTTCCCTCCAGTAGCTTCTAATATATATAGCTGTAAAATGAAATGCAAAGAGAGAAAATGGGCGACGTCCGGCTTGACACCAGTCCATGTGAAAAAGATCTTGGAGTCGTCATGGACAACAAGCTGAACATGAGCCAAGAGTGTGATGCAGCAGCTAAAAAAGCCAATGGGATTTTGGGCTGCATCAAAAGGAGTCTAGTGTCACGATCGAGGGAAGTAATGATGCCTCTCCTGCTTTGGTTAGACCTCTTTACCAGGAATCATACTATATCAAATTCTGCAGAAAGCAATTTAAATATATTGACTCTAAGCTAGAAGGTGTCCAGAGGAAGAGGGCGACTAAAAGGTTGAAAGGTCTGGAGACCATGAATAATCCCTCTGAGAAGCATCTTAAAGAAGTGGGGATGTTCAGCCTCCAGAAGAGAAGGTTAAGGAGACATGATGAGAGCCATGAATAAATATAAAAAAGGGTGTCATAAGGAAGAGGGATCAGGCTTCCTTTCCGCTTCCTGGAAACTAGGACTCAATGGAGCCATGGGTTCAAATTACAGGGAAGGAGATTCCACCTGAACATGAGGAAGAACGTCCTGAACGTACAAGCTGTTCAACATTGGAAATCTCTGCCTCGGAGTCTGGTTGAAGCTCCCTTCTTGGAGGCTTTTAAACTAAGGTTGGATGGCCATCTCTTGGGGGTGCTTTGATTGTGCTTTTCCTGCATGGCAGGGGGTTGGACTGGATGGCCCACATGGTCTCTTCCAACTCAAGAATCCTACGCATTGTAGAGTCCCTAAAATTTTGACTTTTCCCATTTTTAACAAGGTTCTGCACTACTAAACTTTGAGAAAGTTGAAGGCCAAGTATAGTCGATTTAGCTAGTTGTAGCACACACAAAAATAGCTGGAGAAAAACATCTGTGGGAATTATTTTTAAATGAGTTGAGAATCTTTGGGAGTCATTGCTCACTTCGGACTTACAGCCTTATTTAGTTTTATGCTATTTCTGGGTACGGTTGGCAAAAAAGAAAATATGCATTTAACCAAGATTTGCTTTATTTGCTTTGATTTCCCTCATCGGAGAGAAAGAGGGAGGGAAGGAAAGAGAAGGAAGAAAAGAGAGACAGCAGAAGAGAAAGAAAGAGATAGAGAGAGAGATGGGAAGGAAGGAAGGAAGGAAGGAGGAAAGATGGGAAGGAAGGAAGGAAGGAAGGAAGGAAGGAGTGAAGGAAGGAGGGAAAGAAGGAGAGAAAGAGGGAGGGATGGAAGGAGAAGGAAGAGAAACAGCAGAAGAGAAAGAAAGAGATAGGGAAGGAAGAAGAGAAGGAAAGATGGGAAGGAAGGAAGGAAAGAGAGAGAGAGTGAAGGAAGGAAGGAAGGAAGGAAGGAAGGAGGGAAAGAAGGAGAGAAAGAGGGAGGGAAGGCAAGAGAAGGACGAAAAGAGAGACAGCAGAAGAGAAAAAAGAGATAGAGAAGGAAGAAGAGAAGGAAAGATGGGAAGAAAGGAAGGAAAGAAAGAGGGAGTGAAGGAAGGAGGGAAAGAAGGAGAGAAAGAGGGAGGGAAGGAAAGAGAAGGAAGAATAGAGAGACAGCAGAAGAGAAAGAAAGAGATAGAGAAGGAAGAAGAGAAGGAAAGATGGGAAGGAAGGAAGGAAGGAAAGAAAGAGGGAGTGAAGGAAAGAGAAGGAAGAATAGAGCGACAGCAGAAAAGAAAGAGATAGAGAAGGAAGAAGAGAAGGAAAGTTGGGAAAGAAGGAAGGAAGGAAGGAGTGAAGGAAGGAAGGAAAGAGGGAGTGAAGGAAGAAGAAGGAAGAATAGAGAGACAGCAGAAAAGAAAGAGATAGAGAAGGAAGAAGAGAAGGAAAGATGGGAAGGAAGGAAGAAAGGAAGGAAGGAAGGAAGGAGTGAAGGAAGGAAGGAAAGAAAGAGGGAGTGAAGGAAGGAGAAGGAAGAATAGAGAGACAGCAGAAAAGAAAGAGATAGAGAAGGAAGAAGAGAAGGAAAGATGGGAAGGAAGGAAGGAAGGAAGGAAGGAAGGAAGGAAGGAAGGAAGGAAAGAAGGAAGGAAAGAAGGAAGGAAAGAAGGAAGGAAAGAGCGAGTGAAGGAAGGAGAAGGAAGAAAAGAGACACAGCAGAAGAGAAAGAAGGAAGATGGGAAGATGGGAAGGAAGGAAGGAAGGAAGGAAGGAAGGAAGGAAGGAAGGAAGGAAGGAAAGAGGGAGTGAAGGAAGGAGAAAGAAGAAAAGAGAGACAGCAGAAGAGAAAGAAGGAAGATGGGAAGATGGGAAGGAAGGAAGGAAGGAAGGAAGGAAGGAGGGAGTGAAGGAAGGAGGGAAAGAAGGAGAGAAAGAGGGAGGGAAGGAAAAAGAAGGAAGAAAAGGGACACAGCAGAAGAGAAAGAAAGAGAGAGAGAGAGAGATAGAGAAGGAAGAAGAGAAGGAAAGATGGGAAGGAAGGAGGGGAGGAAGAAAGGAAGGGAAGAGGTAGGGAAGGAAAGAGAGACAGCAGAAGAGAAAGAAAGAGATAGACATAGAGAAGGAAGAGGAGAAGGAAAGATGGGAATGAAGGAGAGAAGGAAGGAAGAAAGGAAGGAAGGAAGGAAAGAGGGAGTGAAGGAAGGAGAAGGAAGAAAAGAGAGACAGCAGAAAAGAAAGAGGGAAGATGGGAAGGAAGGAAGGAAGGAAGGAAGGAAGGAAAGAGGGAGTGAACGAAGGAGGGAAAGAAGGAGGAAAAGAGGGAAGGTTGGCCACAGCAACGCGTGGCGGGGACAGCTAGTATTAGATAAAATAAATCCCTGAAAAGGGGGGGGGGGATGGATAGAAAAAGGCCTCCATCCATCCATTTGAGGCCCAGAGCATCCCTCAAGATGAAGGCTTCTCACCAGAAACAAAAAGGAATGACCAATTTCGCCCTGGCTTTTCCTTTTCGAAAGGGTGTTTGAAACACTCCATCTCTCCCTCACTTCGTGGGAGCCAGCAAACTGAATCAATAATGCAAAATAATAAACAATGGCTGAGGGGGGAAAATGGAGGCCGTGTTTTCCCCCTGAAAGCCAATGCCGTCGCTTAGCAACCGGACAGAAAGCGGCCTTGTTTCCTTCTTTTGGGCTCCGGCCAAAGCGAAAGGACGAGGCTGTGGGAAAGGAGGAGACGGGGGCAGCCATGGAGGCCCCCGAATGACAACAACAATAGGCCGAAACCCGCCGCGGACGGCATTGAGGGAGCGCCAAGTCTCGATTGCGCCCGAAAATGAAACAACAGGCCGGGCGGAATTCACACGCTGGCTCCAGGCCTAAGACAACACCCCATATTAGGGATGGACAGCCATTAAAATTGGTTCAGAAGTCATTACAAAACTAAGGGATCCTGGCAATTCGTTTCTAAAGAACAAGCCCTATGAGGAGCGGCTTAAGGAGCTGGGCATGTCTAGCCTGAAGAAGAGAAGGCTGAGAGGAGATATGATAGCCCTGTATAAATATGTAAGAGCTGACAAGCTGGAATGTGTCCAGAGGAGGGCGACTAAAATGATCAAGGGTCTGGAGAAAAAGCCCTATGAGGAGCGGCTTAAGGAGCTGGGCATGTCTAGCCTGAAGAAGAGAAGGCTGAGAGGAGATATGATAGCCATGTATAAATATGTAAAAGCTGACAAGCTGGAATGTGTCCAGAGGAGGGCGACTCAAATGATCAAGGGTCTGGAGAACAAGTCCTATGAGGAGCGGCTTAAGGAGCTGGGCATGTCTAGCCTGAAGAAGAGAAGGATGAGAGGAGATATGATAGTCATATCACAATCCAAGAGAGATATTGACAAGCTGGAATGTGTCCAGAGGAGGGCGACTAAAATGACCAAGGGTCTGGAGAACAAGCACTATGAGGAGCGGCTTAAGGAGCTGGGCATGTCTAGCCTGAAGAAGAGAAGGATGAGAGGAGATATGATAGCCCTGTATAAATATGTAAGAGCTGACAACCTGGAATGTGTCCAGAGGAGGGTGACTAAAACCATCAAGGGTCTGGAGAACAAGCCCTATGAGAAGCGGCTTAAGGAGCTGGGCATGTCTAGCCTGAAGAAGAGAAGGCTGAGAGGAGATATGATAGCCATGTATAAATATGTAAGAGCTGACAAGATGGAAAGTGTCCAGAGGAGGGCGACTAAAATGATCAAGAGTCTGGAGAACAAGCCCTATGAGGAGTGGATTAAAGAGCTGGGCATGTCTAGCCTGAAGAAGAGAAGGCTAGAGGAGATATGATAGCCCTGTATAAATATGTGAGAGGAAGCCACAGGGAGGAGGAGGGAGCAAGCTTGTTTTCTGCTTCCCTGGAGACTAGGACCCAATGACTTCAAACTACAAGAGAGGAGATTCCATTAAAATTGGTTCAAAAGTCATTATAAAACTGGAGGAAGTTGGCAATTCGTTTCTAAAGAGTTCCTAAAATATTCTTAGGGAAAAAAGTCTTTACTATTTCGTTACAGTAAATGCATATGATTACTGTAATTGGGGAAACTTCAGGGGCTCCGTTCTCCCTCGTTGTTCCAACTATTGGGGTGAAACTTGCTACAATGGTAGAACACATTGTGTCCCCTGTTACCCCACCACATTCCAGAATTTTTCACTGATTCATGGATTTTTGGCGAATTTTCAAAGTTTTATAAACAACATTTTTAAAAAACCTACAAGAGCCATCTATATAATATAATATAATATAATATAATATAATATTCATATTTGCTACATTGATAAAACTTGCTACAATGGTAGAACACATTGTCCCCTATTAGCCCACCAAATTTCAGAACTTTTCGCTTATCCATGGATTTTTGGTGAATTTTCAAAGTTTTATAAACAAAATTAAAAAAACCTACAAGAGCTATCTATATAATCATAGAATCATAGAATCAAAGAGTTGGAAGAGACCTCCTGGGCCATCCAGTCCAACCCCATTCTGCCAAGAAGCAGGAAAATTCATTCAAAGCACCCCTGACAGATGGCCATCCAGCCTCTGTTTAAAAGCCTCCAAAGAAGGAGCCTCCACCACACTCCGGGGCAGAGAATTCCACTGATGAACAGCTCTCACAGTCAGGAAGTTCTTTCTCATGTTCAGGTGGAATCTCCTCTCTTGTAGTTTCAAGCCATTGTTCCATTGCGTCCTAGTCTCCAGGGAAGCAGAAAGGAAGCTTGCTCCATCCTCCCTATGATATCCCCTCACATATTTACATATGGCTATCATGTTTCCTCTCAGCCTTCTTCAGGCTAAACATGCCCAGCTCTTTAAGCCGCTCCTCATAGGGCTTGTTCTCCAGACCCTGGATCATTTTAGTCGCCCTACCTACTCTGGACACATTCCGGCTTAGAGTCAACATCTCCCTTCAACTGTGGTGCCCAGAATTGGACACAGTGTAATTCCAGGTGTGGTCCAACCAAGGCAGAATAGAGCATGGGGAGCATGACTTCCCTGGATCTAGACACTAGGATCCTCTTGATGCAGGCCAAAATCACATTGGGTTTTTGCCGCTGCATAACATTGTGATAGATAGATAGATAGATAGATAGATAGATAGATAGACAGACAGACAAGCACTGTGATTTCCAACTCTAAATGTTTTATTTATTTGTTTGTTTATTTACTATATTTATATACCATCCCTCTCCGCCTGCAGGCAACTCGAGGAGGTGTACAGTTAGTACCAAGACCATAAAATACAATTTCAGTTCCATAAAAACAATAAGAGAATATAAAACCATAGCAAAGTCAGTTTGAAACGCATATCATTAGGGTCTCCTAGAAGCTCTCCGAAGCTCTAGGTGCTCTTACGGCCTATTACAGGGAAAACCAGCTGATCCCTAATCCATCTAAAACACAGACATGTGCTTTTCACCTTAAGAACAGACAAGCATCCCGAGCTCTGAGGATTATTACCTGGGAAGGAATCCCACTGGAGCATTGCAGCACACCCAAATACCTGGGAGTCACTCTCGACCGTTCTCTGACCTACAAGAAGCACTGCCTGAACATCAAGCAAAAAGTGGGTGCCAGAAACAATATCATACGAAAGCTGACTGGCACAACCTGGGGATCACAACCAGACACAGTGAAGACATCTGCCCTTGCGCTAGGCTACTCTGCTGCTGAGTACGTATGCCCAGTGTGGAACAGATCTCACCACGCTAAAACAGTGGATGTGGCTCTTAATCAAGCCCTATGGGGAGCGGCTTAAGGAGCTGGCCATGTTTAGCCTGAAGAAGAGAAGGCTGAGAGGAGATATGATAGCCATGTATAAATATGTGAGAGGAAGCCACAGGGAGGAGGAGGGAGCAAGCTTGTTTTCTGCTTCCCTGGAGACTAGGACGCGGAACAATGGCTTCAAACTACAAGAGAGGAGATTCCATCTGAACATGAGAAAGAACTTCCTGACTGTGAGAGCCGTTCAGCAGTGGAACTCTCTGCCCCGGAGTGTGGTGGAGGCTCCTCCTTTGGAGGCTTTGAAACAGAGGCTGGATGGCCATCTGTCAGGGGTGATCTGAATGCAATATTCCTGCTTCTTGGCAGAATAGGGTTGGACTATGATTCTATGATTCTACATGCCGCATTATCACGGGGTGTCTGCGCCCTACACCACTGGAGAAGTTACACTATTTAGCCGGAATTGCACCACCTGACATCCGCTGGGGAGTTGCAACCAATAGTGAAAGGACCAACGCAGAGACATCTCCAGCCCATCCCCTGTTCAGATATCAGCCAGCACGCCAATGACTTAAATCAAGAAATAGTTTTCTAAGATCTACAGAGACACTCACTGGAACACCTCAGCAAGCAAGAGTCCAAAAGTGGCAGGCTCAAACTCAGAACCTCAATCAATGGCGGGTGCCAAATGAGAGACTCCCCCCTGGGCACCCAGAGGACTGGGCGACTTGGAAGGCGCTGAACAGACTGAGCTCTGACACCACGAGATGCAGAGCTAACCTCAAGAAAAGGGGCCACAAAGTGGAATCCACGACATGCGAGTGTGGAGAAGAGCAAGCCACTGACCACCTGCTGCAATGCACCCTGAGCCCTGCCACATGCGCAATGGAGGACCTTCTTGCAGAAACACCAGAGGCACCCCAAGTGGCCAGATACTGGTCAAAGGACATTTAATCAACTACCAAGCTTGCAAACTTTGTGTTTTGTCTGTTTGTTTGTTTTGTTCTGTTAGAAATGTAATACAATGGTCTGCTTGCCCCTGACACGATAAAATAAATAAATAAATAAATAAATAAATAAATTGGTATCTATATTTATTTTGTATTACCAGTAGCTGCTGCTGGGGTGAAAATTGCTGGAAGAAACATTAACAACCTCAGATATGCAGATGACACCACTCTGATGGCTGAAAGCGAGGAGGAGCTGAGGAGCCTTCTAATCAAGGTGAAAGAAGAAAGCGCAAAAGCCGAGTTGCAGCTAAACATCAAAACAACCAAGATTATGGCAACAAGAATGATTGACAACTGGGAAATAGAGGGAGAAAATGTGGAGGCCGTGACAGACTTTGTATTTCTAGGCGCAAAAATGAGTGCAGATGCAGACTGTGGCCAGGAAATCAGAAGACGCTTCCTTCTTGGGAGGAGAGCAATGTCCAGTCTCGATAAAATAGTAAAGAGTAGAGACATCAGACTGGCAACCAAGATCCATTGCCTAGTCAAAGCCATGGTCTTCCCTGTCGTCACATCTACGGATGTGAGAGCTGGACCTTCGGGAAGGCTGAGCGAAGGAAGAGAGATGCTTTTGAGCTGTGGTGTTGGAGGAAAGTGCTGAGAGTGCCTTGGACTGCGAGAAGATCCAACCAGTCCATCCTCCAGGAAATAAAGCCCGACTGCTCACTGGAGGGAAGGAGACTAGAGACAAAGCTGAAGTACTTTGGCCACATCATGAGGAGACAGCAAAGCCTGGAGAAGACAATTATGCTGGGGAAAGTGGAAGGAAAAAGGAAGAGGGGCCAACCAAGGGCAAGATGGATGGATGGCATCCTTGAAGTGACTGGACTGACCTTGAAGGAGTCGGGGGTGGTGACGGCCGACAGGGAGCTCTGGCGTGGGCTGGTCCATGAGGTCACGAAGAGTCGGAGACGACTGAACGAATGAACAAAAGCTGCATTTTCCACCCTCGACTTATACTTGAGTCAGTAAGTTTTCCCATTTTTTGGTAGTAAAATTAGGTGCTTCGGTTTATATTCGGGTCGGCTTATACTTGAGTTGTTGTTGTTCATTCGTTCAGTCGTCTCCGACTCTTCGTGACCTCATGGACCAGCCCACGCCAGAGCTCCCTGTCGGCCGTCACCACCCCCAGCTCCCTCAAGGTCAGTCCAGTCACTTCAAGGATGCCATCCATCCATCTTGCCCTTGGTCGGCCCCTCTTCCTTTTGCCTTCCACTTTCCCCAGCATCATTGTCTTCTCTAGGCTTTCCTGTCTCCTCATGATGTGGCCAAAGTACTTCAACTTTGTCTCTAGTATATACTTGAGTATATACGGTAAATTAGGGTCTCCTTGTTAAAACATTGTCCAATCACATTGTCAACCATTCCATTATCCTATGTCTGTTGCACTGTATTTGCAGATGCCTGCTCAAAAAGCCAAGTCTTGATGGATTTTAACTGTGAATGTTTAGTGCTGTTTGTGTTCAAATGGTAAAATTCATCATTTGGAAGTGACTGGATCTCCTGATCCCGTGCATTCCCTTTTAAACCGCCTGTTTCTTTCTCCAAAGGGCATTGCTGCGTTCGCTTGCAATATCAGTCTGCAAAGGAACCTTGTGGCATCTTCGAGAGGAACTGAGACAGCTGTTGCCTCTGACTTCAGTCTGCAAAAGCCGGCGCTACAACTCCTTTCTTTCCTGTTCGCCTCAAAGGTGCGACAAAAATCCCTTTGTACTTTTTTTTTGTAAAACAAGCGTGACACCGCATGGCCGGCCCAATTATTGCAAGGAGCGCTGTTCAGTATGCAAAGGTGCGTCTGAGGAGGTAGACTTCAGTCTGGGAGAGCTTCTGCTGCCAACTCCTCCTCTCTCCCCGCCAGTCTCAAAGGTGCGACAAGATCCCTTTGCATACTGATATTCCAGACTAACAAGGCGACGTCTTTGAATTCCTGCCGCTAAAAAGCTGTTCAGGTGACACTCTGCTCCCGTGCAGCCTTGGCTTCTATTCCGCAGGAAACAAATGCTTGAAGTCGACATTCAATAGGGTGGGAGTCACCTGTGATTATTACTGCATGTCCCATAAAGCTGAAATGTAAAAGGAAGTGCTAGCGTGCGGTTGGGAAGGGAAAGGAGATGTGTATGAGTGTGTGTGCCTTGAAATTGGCTATTGACTGACAGCGACCCGATGAATTTAATGGGGTTTTCTTAGGCAAGGAATACTCAGAGGTGTTTTGCAAATGCCTTCCTCTGAAATAGACCCCACAACACATGGTATTCCTTGGTGGTCTACAAACCAGGCACCATCCAGTAAGTAATGCAAGGTTTAAGCATTAGATTGTGATAATCGAGACTAGGATTCAGTCACAGAAACCTAGCTTGGGCAAGTCACGCTCTCTCAGCCTCAGAGGAAAGCTATGGCAAACCTCCTTTGATCAAATTGTGCCAAGATTACCTTGTTTTAGGGTCACCATAAGCCATAACTGATTTGAGAACAATTAATTTGCTTAAAACAAAGAAAGGAGACGGTTGTGAATAGAGTAAAACACAACCACAGCCTAATGAGTAAGGAATATGTATCACACACACGAGATACACATACCCACACCCTACCCTGCGATGCTGACAAAGCCAGCAGACGATTTGCCTAAATCTTTATCCCGTATTTCATGCAGCTCGATGGCTTCGTCAGTTACGTAATGTTAAATGCATCAAGCCAAATGAAGGGGGGAGAGAGACAGGAGGGAGAGAGATTACAGCAATATGCTGCATGAACATGACATTCCATGTATGGATTATGCAAAATCTGTATACCACGCGGCAAAAAGTCTGTGTCAGTTATTACAACACGAAGTTCACAAAGTTGGTCTTTTCCATCATTTTTTCCCTACCGTCTATGTTCCCGAGAAAGGGCAACAGACTAATGGAGGACATTAAGGGGAGGATACGTTCGGACAGGTAAAGTGGGCCGGAGTCGTTTAGGGCTTTAAAGGTTAACACCAGCACTTTGAATTGTGCTCGGAAGCTAATTGGCAGCCAGTGGAGCTGGTGTAACAGCGGAGTGGTGTGCTCCCTGTACCCAGCACCCGTTAGTAGTCTGGCTCCTAAGCGTTGGACTAGCTGCAGCTTCCGGGCAGTTTTCGGAGGCAACCCCATGTAGAGAGCGTTGCAGTAATCTAAGCATGAAACTTCAAAGAAGGGTTTCCATAAAACAAGGACGAGAACTTGGCGTGATTCTAAACGATGCTTCGTCTGACTACACATCCCAAACTTGAGACTTTTATCCCCTCGTTAGCTAGGTCACTAGCGGTCAGAAATTGGCTTCTCTTTAGTTGAGGCCAGGCCCGTAGCCAGGATTTTGATTCGGGGGGGGGGGGGGACTGAGTTTGATTCAGGGGGGCTGAGTTTGATTTGGGGGGGGCTCAGGATCTACCCTAGCAAACCTTTTGTATCATTACCCCAATACCCCCATACCCTGAAGTCATCCACCAGGCTGGACAATTTCACCATATTTTTGGCCCTTTCAGAGTCAAGAGTGTAAGGGAAAACTACAACAAAAATAAGCAGAGCATCCAAAATATAAACAGGATACTCAAGGTTGAGCATTCAGCTCATTAGCGAGCAAAGCATGAAGTGTAAGTTATTACAACACAAAGTTCACAAAGTTCGTTCTTTTCCATCATTTTTTCCCTACCATCAATGTTCTCAAGAAAAGGCAACGGACTAATGGAGAACATTAAGATCCTGACCTACAGCCAGGAGAAGTCCTACTACAGCCCACATCACCTCTGCCATCTCGGGTTTTAACTAGGCTCCAAAATCCGGATCATAGAATCATAGAATCAAAGAGTTGGAAGAGACCTCCTGGGCCATCCAGTCCAACCCCATTCTGCCAAGAAGCAGGAATATTGCATTCAAAGCACCCCTGACAGATGGCCATCCAGCCTCTGTTTAAAAGCTTCCAAAGAAGGAGCCTCCACCACACTCCGGGGCAGAGAGTTCCACTGCTGAACGGATCTCACAGTCAGGAAGTTCTCCCTCATGTTCAGATGGAATCTCCATTCTTGTAGTTTGATGCTACACTGCTTCCATCTCTCTCACTTCTCTTCCAGAATAAATTTACCTACTGACTCAGGAAGGCCCGTAGCCAGGATTTTGAATAACCCTCTGACTTTAAACACCACACGTTGAATAGGAAAAAAAACAATCCTTTTATTGAAGATAAGTAAAAAGCAGCAAAGTAAAACACAGACATCTAAAACACAGACATGCGCCTTTCACCTTAAGAACAGACAAGCATCCCGAGCTCTGAGGATTACCTGGGAAGGAATCCCACTGGAGCATTGCAGTGCACCCAAATACCTGGGAGTCACTTTGGACCGTGCTCTGACCTACAAGAAGCACTGCCTGAACATCAAACAAAAAGTGGGTGCTAGAAACAACATCATACGAAAGCTGACTGGCACAACCTGGGGATCACAACCAGACACAGTGAAGACATCTGCCCTTGCGCTATGCTATTCTGCTGCTGAGTATGCATGCCCAGTGTGGAACACATCTCACCACACTAAAACAGTAGATGTGGCTCTTAATGAGACATGCCGCATTATCACAGGGTGTCTGCGCCCCACACCACTGGAGAAATTACACTGCTTAGCCGGTATTGCACCATCTGACATCCGCCAGGAAGGAGCAGCCAATAGTGAAAGGACCAAGGCAGAGACATCTCCAGCTTATCCCCTGTTTGGGTATCAGCCAGCACGTCAACGACTTAAATCAAGACATAGTTTTCTTAGATCTACAGAGACACTCGCTGGAACACCCCAGCAAGCGAGAGTCCAAAAGTGGCAGGCCCAAACCCAGCACCTCAATTCATGGGTGATACCAGATGAGAGACTCCCCCCTGGGCACACAGAAGATTGGGCGACTTGGAAGGCGCTGAACAGACTGCGCTCGGGCACCACGAGATGCAGAGCCAACCTTAAGAAATGGGGCTACAGGGTGGAATCCTCGGCATGTGAGTGCGGAGAAGAGCAAACCACTGACCACCTGCTGCAATGCACCCTGAGCCCTGCCACATGCACGATGGAGGACCTTCTTGCGGCAACCCCAGGGGCACTCCAAGTGGCCAGATACTGGTCAAAGGACATTTAACCAAATACCAAATTTGCAAAATCTGTGTGGTTCTTTTTCCTTTTTTTCTTTTTCTTTCTAATCTCTGTGTTTGTTTTTGCTCTGATAGAATTGTAATACAATGGTTGCTGATGACACGATAAATAAATAGCAAAGTAAAAAAGCACTTTAAAGAAACAGGTAAATCCAATTAGGTAAGAAGATAAGCAGGAACAAATTACTCCAAGGTAGAGTTCAGCAACACTCATAAAAGCAAAGTCCACACATCTCCAATACAATCCAGAAAATCAAGAATACATTGATCCAAGGCTTGGGTAGGCAATCATGAAATCCAGGAATCCAGAACCATGAACAAGAAATATCTATTTATTTATTATTATTTATTTCAGAGTTTTATATACCGACCTTCTCACCTCTTTTGAGGGACTCAGACCGGTTTCCAACCATAAAAACACATACAATCAGTAAAAAAACATCATAGTTCATATTACAATAACGCATTAAAACAACAAATGTATCCAAAACTACAGTGGTCAGTCGTCATACTAAAAAACAATTATACATCATCTTCCATCCATGTCTTAGGGTGTTGTCTCACTCATCAAAAGCCTGTCTCCATAACCACGTCTTCACCTGTTTCCTAAAAGTCAGGATAGAAGGGGCGGTTCTGATCTCCAGTGGGAGAGAGTTCCAGAGTCACGGGGCCACCACCGAGAAGGCCCTGTCCCTCGTCCCCACCAGACGCGTTTGTGAGGCCAGTGGGACCGAGAGCAGGGCCTCTCCAGACGATCTTAATAATCTTGATGGTCCATAGGGGAGAATACGTTCGGAGAGGTAAACAAGGCCGGAGTCGTTTAGGGCTTTAAAGGTTAACACCAGCACTTTGAATTGTGCTCGGAAGCTAATTGGCAGCCAATGGAGCTGGTGTAACAGCGGAGTGGTGTGCTCCCTGTACCCAGCACCCGTTAGTAGTCTGGCTGCCAAGCGTTGGACTAGCTGCAGCTTCCGGGCAGTCTTCAGAGGCAACCCCACGTAGAGAGCGTTGCAGTAATCTAAGCATGAAACTTCAAAGAAGGGTTTCCATAAAACAAGGACGAGAACTTGGCGTGATTCTAAATGATGCTTCATCTGACTACACATCCCAAACTTGAGACTTTTATCCCCTCGTTAGCTAGGTCCCTAGCGGTCAGAAATTGGCTTCTCTTTAGTTGAGGCCAGGCCCGTAGCCAGGATTTTGATTCGGGGGAGGGGGGGGGGGGGGACTGAGTTTGATTCAGGGGGGCTGAGTTTGATTGGGGGGGGGCTCAGGATCTACCCTAGCAAACCTTTTGTATCGTTACCCCAATATCCCCATATCCTGAAGTCATCCACCAGACTGGACGATTACACCATGTTTTTGGCCCTTTCAGAGTCAAGAGTGTAAGGGAAAACTACATCAACAATAAGCAGAGCATCCAAAATATAAACAGGATACTCAAGGTTGAGCAACTTTGGCCCTCCAATTGTTTTGGACTTCAACTCACAAACACTTTCCTTTTCCTCCTTAGCCATTGAAGCTGAGTGCTGGGCCCATAACCAATGTTAGGCTCTGTTTCCTGTGCAAGGAATCTTTCTCTACAGCAGGCACGAGCAAACTTTGGCCCTCCCTCCAAGTGTTTTGGATTTCAACTCCCACCATTCCTAACAGCCTCAGGATCTTTCCTTTTCCCCCTCAGCCACTTAAGGAATGTCCATGCCTGGATTTGCCAAGCCCGAAATGCCATAATATTTTTGTTTCCTCCAAATGTTCATTTATGCATCCTAGAAATTGAGGGCTTCAACTAACCGGGCAGCTGGCTGGAAGTCAGCTGCATTAAGATCACTACTGACCAAAAGGTCATGATTTCGAAGCCAGCCCAGTTCGGAGTGAGCTTCTGACAATTTTGGTAGCTTGCTGTTGACCTTTGCAGCCTGAAAGATAGTTGCATCTGTCAAGAAGAGTACGCATCACCAGTGTGGAACACATCTCACCACACTAAAAGAGTGGATGTGGCTCTTAATGAGACGTGCCGCATTATCACGGGGTGTCTGCGCCCTACACCACTGGAGAAATGACACTGTTTAGCCGGTATTGCACCACCTGACATCCGCCGGGAAGGAGCAGCCAATAGTGAAAGGACCAAGGCAGAGACATCTCCAGCCCATCCCTTGCTTGCGTATCAGCCAGCACATCAATGACTTAAATCTAGAAATAGTTTTCTTAGATCTACAGAGACACTCGCTGGAACACCCCAGCAAGCGAGAGTCCAAAAGTGGCAGGCTCAAACCCAGCACCTCAATCAATGGCTGATACCAAATGAGAGACTCCCCCTGGGCACACAGAAGACTGGGCGCCTTGGAAGGCGCTGAACAGACTGCGCTCTGGCACCACGAGATGCAGAGCCAACCTCAAGAAAGGGGGCCACAAAGTTGAATCCACGACATGCGAGTGCGGAGAAGAGCAAACCACTGACCACCTGCTGCAATGCACCCTGAGCCCTGCCACATGCACAATGGAGGACCTTCTTGCAGCAACACCAGAAGCACTCCAAGTGGCCAGATCCTGGTCAAAGGACATTTAGTCAACTACCAAACTTGCAAATTTTGTGTTTTGTCTGTCTGTTTGTTTTGTTCTGTTAGAAATGTAATACAATTGACTGGTTGCCCTGACACGATAAATAAATAAATCTGTCAAGTAGAAAATTTAGGTACCACTTATGTGGGAAGGCTAATTTAACTAATTTACGAGGCCATAAAAATCTCCAGGAAGCATGCAAAGAATGAGGAAGTACTTCATCAGTGTCACAAATGGACAGTGAAGCGACAGCTCCCCTAGTGGCCAGAATACCCTCATGAAAAGCTGGAACAGCCTCTGAGTGTCTGTCTATATATTGTTGGGGTTCAGCCTGGGTGTGAACCTGAACCTGATTCTCTGATTGTACTTCCTGATGCTACTGAAAATGTATTTTTCCCTGATGGTTATGAAAATGTTGATTCTGAGGTCAGTGTAGAAGAAGCTCCTGCAGGCTTGGAAAGTGAAAGTACACATTCTCATGAGAATGTTTCAGAGCCAAGCGGTGATAGCTCTCCAGAACAGCTAACACCTGGGATCCTTAATGAGGATAGAAGAGGACAGATTTGGAAAAACAGGGGCGAATCGCAGAGTCTGCAAATGTCAACCAGATTAAGGGAAAAAGAAACACAGGCTTCAAAGCCTGGAGGCGTGTCACGAAACAGTTTCTTCGGCTTTAAGTGCCTCTCGCCGGGTTGACTCTTTAGATCAGGCATAGTTTAGACTCAGGCATTACCTTGGCAGATTTCCCGTTTCCCGTGGCCTACATCCCAAGAGGCTTCTAGTGCTCCAAGTACGGTTAGTGGATTGCTAACAGGTTCCAGGTTTTTACAGTGTTGCTTTTGGTTTTTGATCTAGTTCATGGATATTGCTGGCTGCTGAATTTTACTGTGGCTTTTTGACTTTGCATTTTCCTCTATTTTGTAACCATTTTTCATCAATAAAAAGGGATTGTTTTTTCCCACAGCCAAGTGTGGTGGATTATTATCTTAGGGTCTCGTTTCCTGCTCTGGGCTGCAACATATATGATGTGTGTCTATGGCATTGAACGTTTGCCATGTATATGTACATTGTAATCTGCCCTGAGTCCCTTGCTGGGTGAGAAAGGTGGGATATAAATACTATAAATAAAATAAAATAAAATAAATAAGGCTCTCCCAGACATACAGCCAGCCAAGATGGAAAAATTATGCTCCAGCATGGAGTGTCAATATCCAACAGCATTCAACCTGCTCAGGTGTCTCTATCAATAGAGACAACCTCAATGCCAACCTCAATAGAGACAACCTCATCAGCCTCAATGCCAAGGACCTACCTTTGACGTTGCTCAGGGAAAGAGAACGGTCCCGGTCCACCAGGCCTTGCCCCATCTTGGTGCCACCATTGTTGTCCTTTTGCCGGGCCACGGCCACGGCGATGCCCACGGGCAGGTGCCTGACCTCCACCTCTCCCTGAGACCCAATGCTCTCACGCCCGAACGATTTGGCACTCTCGGGGCGCTCCGGCTCCTTCTTCAGCTGTTTGCTGGCCTGGTGGGGAAGCAGCTGGGGGGTCTTCGCTGAGCCCTGCTGGTTGGGGTCGAGCTTCATGTTGCCAAGACCCCCGAAGGGGCTCCTCTTGCCGCTACCCTGGCGGGTGGAAGCCTCCTTGGCGAAGCTGCCGCTGTACTTGATGAGGCTTTGCATGGCCGATCCTTCGCTGTGAGAGGCCGGGTGGAGACCCTCGGGGGCACTCCGCGACACCACCGCCGAGGACCGCTGCAAGCTGCCGGGGTCGAGATACACCTTCTTGGCTTCCTCCTCCACCCGGTTGGCGTGGTTGTGCTGGGCGGCTAGGACAGCCATCTGAGTGGTGGCAAAGTTGCCCATTTCGAAAGGTTTCCATTTCTGTTCGGGAGGCTTCAGCTGTTGGCCGTGATCGAGATGTTGCCGGGAGGAGGAGGAGATGGAAGTGGAGGAGGAGTTGGTAGAGGAAGAGGACGAAGATGAAGAAGGAGAGTCCAAAGTGCCATATATCTTCGCCGCTTCTCTGCAGCCGGATCGTTGGAACCGGTCCCGCTCTCCGGAGCGGTGCTCGGTCTCCGAACCCGATTTAAGCAAGTCTTTTGAGGCCAGGAACTCCCTGCTTTCCGGGGAACTGAGCCTCGGCCGGTTGAGGAAACTGTCCGCAGCCCCCTGCTTCTTCAGCACCATGGCGTTCGCCCGGATCACGGAGCCTTTTTCCCGCATCAGCTCCATCCTTTTGGCCTCTAGGTGCGCGGGGAAATCTTGGGGCGAAAGGTTGCAGGAGGCATCGGCCAGGCACCTGTCGGGCACGGCTTGCAAGACCCCCACACGGGCGGCGAGGGGGGCGTCCTTCTCCTTCCCCTTGCAGTTGTCCCGGGCTTGGGAGGCGATCTGGATGGGGCCGTTCCTCTCGTCGTATGCCTCGACGGAAGGCACGAAGGTGGGGGCGATGACTTTGTGTTCCCTTCCGGGATCCTTGCTCAAGGGGAAGATGGTGTACATGTTGGAATGGACCGGGTGGGGAGGGAAGGCGGAGGAAGGGGGCAGCTTCCCCGGCTGGGCCGAGGCCGGGCAGCTGCAGGCGACGTGCAAAGCGGCGACCGAGCCCATCGTCGAGTCGCCCCGTTTCAGCCGGTCGGCGTGTGCGTGAGCGGAAGGCCTCATGTTCTCGTCGTGTCGGTTGGGCTCCTTGGTGCAGCGGTCTTGCTCGGAGCCCGCTGCTTTCCCCAAGGGGTCCCCTCCACCATTGCAGTTGCTGAGCGAAGAGGTCTGCAGCGGGTTCTTGGACTTTGGTTCTCCGCAAAGGGCCGCCCGGTTTGGCATGTGTTCGGCGAGGAACGGCGACATCCGCTCCCCTCCGGGCTTGGCGGCCTTCTCGAGGCCGCCCACTTTCCTGTCGCTGTCGGGTTTAGTGTCCTGCGTGAGGTCGACCACGCTGTGGGGACGGGGCTCCTCGCGCAACTTGCTCTCCTTTTTGGCCCCGGGCAAAGAGAGGTCACTCCGGTACGGCCGCTCCTTGGCTGTCGGGTCTTTTGGGTTCCTATGTAAGTGCCCGAGGTCCTTTTCACGGAGCAGGGTGCTCGAAGTGTGGTTGGCTGCCGCTCTGGAAGGAGGGCCTTGGGGGTGCAAAGAAGACTGCCCTGCGTGGCTGGCCAGGTAAAATCCATCTGCAAAAAACAAGGGAGGGAGGGAGGGAGGGAGGGAGGAGAGAAAGAGATGTTGTATAATATTAAGAAACACCCAAACTGCAGTCAATCAATTTATTACTTGACTGTATATACCCGAGGTTGTTCCTTTGTGCCTTCCCAGAATAAGGAAACCCAAGCAACATGTCCCTAATCGCACTTTACTAATGATCTTGGATTGTCTGCTTGCTTCATCTCTCTCCAAATACCTATCCTAGTTATATGTCTCCTTGTCATGCCCAGCATTTTTTTTCATTTTTAATTATTACAATTGGCCAGCCACAGGTTTTTAATGCGTCATGGTGTTATTGTTACTGTTTATTGCTTTGTTTATGAGTTTATTTATTGTCTGTATTGTTGTTGTTGCTTTTTTATTGATGTATTTGGGCTCGGCCTCTTGTAAGCCACACCGAGTCCCTCGGGAGATGGTAAGGTAGGTAGTAAAGGTAGTCCCCTGACATTAACTCCAGTCATGTCTGACTCTGGGGTGTGGTGCTCATCTCCATTTCTAAGCCGAAGAGCCAGCGTTGTCCGTAGACACCTCCAAGGTCATGTGGCCGGCATGACTGCATGGAGCGCTGTTACCTTCCCGCTGGAGCGGTACCTATTGATCTACTCACATTTGCATGTTTTCAAACTGCTAGGTTGGCAGAAGCTAGGGCTAACAGCGGAAGCTCACGCCGCTCCCCGGAATCGAACCTGCGACCTTTCGATCAACAAGCTCAGTGGTTCAGTGCTTTAACCCACTGCGCCACCGGGGGCTCCCACGGGAGATGGTAGCGGGGTATAAATAAAGGATTATTATTATTATTATTATTATTATTATTATTATTATTAGAAGCCTAGTTTTTCAGCCCCTTTTTTATGCTGAAAAATCTCCCCTCGGCTTATACTCTCAAGGTTATTTATTCTTTCACTCTGTTCTTAGTATTATTTTATTCTATTTATTATTTTATTCCATTATTATTATATTTACATTATTTTGCTCTATCATTCTATTTATTGTATTGTCGAAGGCTTTCATGGCTGGAATCACTAGGTTCTTGTGGGTTTTTTCGGGCTATAGAGCCATGTTTTAGAGGCATTTCTCCTGACGTTTCGCCTGCATCTATGGCAAGCATCCTCAGAGGTTGAGAAGGTCTAATGATGCTGAAGACAGTCCACAAACTTTGCAGAACAAATCAAGTTGAAAGTCTCCATGAGCAATTTGCAACTGGCATGTGCAACTGGCATGATTTGGGGCTTGTTTACATTATATTGCAGTTCTTAAGATCACCAGAAATTGAAATAATGCTTCTTCTTTTCCTTTCCAGTCTTAGGGCAACATCAATTGTGCCCTCAATTTCTATAACAATTTCTGGTGATCTTAAGAACTGCAATATAATGTAAACAAGCCCCAAATCACGCCAGTTGCACATGCCAGTTGCAAATTGCTCATGGAGACTTTCAACTTGATTTGTTCTGCAAAGTTTGTGGACTGTCTTCAGCATCATTAGACCTTCTCAACCTCTGAGGATGCTTGCCATAGATGCAGGCGAAACGTCAGGAGAAATGCCTCTAGAACATGGCTCTATAGCCCGAAAAAACCCCACAAGAACCTATTCTATTTATTATTTTGCTCTATTATTATATTTATGGTATTTTACCCTATTATTGGAGCCCCCGGTGGCACGGTGGGTTAAAGCACTGAGCTGCTGAGCTTGTTGATCGAAAGGTCGCAGGTTCGATTCCGGGGAGCGGCGTGAGCTTCCGCTGTCAGCCCTAGCTTCTGCCAACCTAGCAGTTTGAAAACATGCGAATGTGAGTAGATCAATAGGTACCGCTCCGGCGGAAAGGTATGGCGCTCCATGCAGTCATGCCATTGGCCACATGACCTTGGAGGTGTCTACGGACAACGCTAGCTCTTCGGCTTAGAAATGGAGATGAGCACCACATCCCAGAGCCAGACATGGCTGGACTTAATGTCAGGGGACAACCTACCTACCCTATTATTACTACATTATTTTACTCTATTACTGTTTTTATTGCACTTTCATTATTTTACTCTATTTTTATTATATTTCCATTATTTTGCTCTATTACTCTATTTATTATTTTGCTCTATTATTATTATTCTATTTACAGTATTTTACCCTATTATTATTATTACTTTTATTATTATTATTATTATATTTACAGTATTTTACCCTATTATTACTACATTTATTATTTTACTCTATTATTACTGTTTTTATTGCACTTTCATTATTTTACTCTATTTTTATTATATTTATTATTTTAATAATAAGTACATTTGCATTGAAGGAGGTTAGAATAATGGTTTAATAAGAGTTGGACAGTCTTATCTTAAATTATAGTTTTATGTAAATATTCGGAAACATTTAGCCTATTGATGCCACAATCAATGTAATTTTTAAATTGACCCATAGTGGATGCATTTCCCACCCTTGGCTTACACTCGGGTCAATATGTTTTCCCAGTTTTTTTGTGATAAAATTAGGTGCCTCGGCTTATATTCGGGTCAGCTTATACTCGAGTATATACAGTACTTCTCGGACTAATGGGGGAAGGATTGGTTTTGTCATTTGGGAGTTGTAGCTGCTGGGATTTATAGTTCACCAACAATCAAAGAGCATTCTGAACTGAATGTTTCCTTTCCCAGATCTATTGAGTCCAGCCCGACAGTCAGAGTGTTAAGGCTTAGATGTTGCTGCTCATCTGAAAATTAATTTACAGTTTTGGGGTTAATTGCTTGAGTGACTATTAGAAAATGGATGTCAAATTAATCATTTTTAATTTTCAGAAAAAATCAATTTGCGTTCGTTCAGAAATGACCAACTGGCCCCCAAAACGTAACAGATGACAAGTAACACAAGATGTTAATCTTCACGCGGAACATGAGGGTCACTGGCATTAAAAGGATTGTAATAACTTTCCAAGTGACCTTTAGAAGATACGATAGGTCGAGGGGAGCAGATTCATTTTGCTGAATTGGTTCCAAATCTGGGTATTGCTCCGTCCTCTTGACAACAGCAGAATGATGGCGAAAAACTCCCTTGACTGTTATGTGTTAAGACAGCGTTTCTCAACCTGGGGGTCGGGACCCCGGGGGGGGGGGGGGTCGTGATGGGGTGTTACAGGTCACCAAAGACCATAAGAAAATACAAAACACCTGGAGGACCGAAGTTTGCCCAGGCCTGGTGTAGTTGCACCATGTGTGGTTAACACCATATTTACTCAAATCTCATGCTCACCTTTGCTGGCTAAACCACTTCACCAAAAATGAGGTGAGCATTAGATTCGCATAATATGGTAATCTTAGTAATATGACAAAATTTCATAATATTGAAATTCTGCAGCATAGAAGCACCCCATCATTTTTGCACCAGCATTCTGCAGCATAAATGTATCCCATCTTTTTTGCACCACCATTCTGCCACATAGATACACCCCATCATTTTTGTACCATCGTTCTGCAGCATAGATGCACCACGTCATTTTTGCACCACCATTCCGCGGCATAGATACACCCCGTCATTTTTGCACCATCGTTCTGCAGCATAGATGCACACCATCATTTCTGCACCACCGTTCTGCAGCATAGATGCACCCCATCATTTTTGCAACACCATTCTGCAGCATAGATGCACCCCATCATTTTTGCACCATCATTCTGCAGCATAAATGCACCCCATTATTTCTGCACCACCATTCTGTCACCATTGTGCAGCACAGATGCACCCAATCATTTCTGCACCACCATTCTGCAGCATAGATGCACCCCATCATTTTTGCACCACCATTCTTCAGCACAGATGCACCCCATCATTTTTGTACCACCATTCTGTAGCATAGATGCACCCCATCATTTTTGCACCACCATTCTGCAGCATAAATGTATCCCATCTTTTTTGCACCACCATTCTGCCACATAGATACACCCCATCATTTTTATACCATCGTTCTGCAACATAGATGCACCCCATCATTTTTGCACCACCATTCCGCAGCATAGATGCACCCCAACATTTTTGCACCATCATTCTGCAGCATAGATGCACCCCAACATTTTTGCACCATCATTCCGCAGCACAGATGCCCCCTGTCATTTTTGCACGATCATTCTGCAGCAAAGATGCACCCCAACATTTTTGCACCATCATTCTGCAGCACAGATGCCCCCTGTCATTTTTGCACCATCATTCTGCAGCATAGATGCACCCCAACATTTTTGCACCATCATTCTGCAGCACAGATGCCCCGTCATTTTTGTACCATCATTCTGCAGCATAGATACACCCCATCATTTTTGCACCACCGTTCTGTCACCATTCTGCAGCATAGATGCACCCCATCATTTTTGCACCAGCATTCCATCACTATTCTTCAGCACAGATGCACCCCAACAATTCTTCACCACCATTCTGCAGCTCAGATGCACCCCATCATTTTTGCACCACCATTCTGCCACCATTCTTCAGCACAGATGCACCCCACCATTTCTGCACCAGGATTCTGCAACATAGATGCACCCCATCATTTTTGCACCAGCATTTTGCAGCATAAATGTATCCCATCATTTTTGCACCACCATTCTGCCACATAGATACACCACATCATTTTTGCACCATCGTTCTGCAGCATAGATGCACCACATCATTTTTGCACCACCATTCCGCAGCATAGATACACCCCGTCATTTTTGCACCATCGTTCTGCAGCATAGATGGACACCATCATTTTTGCACCATCATTCTGCAGCATAGATGCACCCCATCATTTCTGCACCATCATTCTGCAGCATAGATGCACCCCATCATTTTTCACCATCATTCTGCAGCATAGATGCACCCCATCATTTTTGCACCATCATTCTGCAGCATAGATGCACCCCATCATTTTTGCACCATCACTCTGCAGCACAGATGCACTCCATCATTTTTGCACCACCATTCTGCAGCATAGATACACCCCATCATTTTTGCACCACCATTCTGCAGCATAGATGCACCCCATCATTTTTGCACCACCGTTCTGCAGCACAGATGCACCCCAACATTTTTGCACCATCATTCTGCAGCACAGATGCACCCCATCATTTTTTCCATTGGTGGCACAATGGGTAAAACCATTGAACTGTTAAATCTGCTACTGACCTAAAGGTCGGCATTGTGAAGCTGCAGGTCAGGGTGAGCTCCTGCTGTTAGCTCTAGCTCCTGCCAACCTAGCAATTCACAAACATGCAAATGTGAAGAGATCAATACGTTCCATTTCGCTGGGAAGGTGTCCATGCAGCCATGCTGGCAACACAACCAGAGATGTCTATTGCCAACAGGCTCCTCGGAAATGGAACAAGAGCACCTCCTCATGGGCAGAGTTGAGCACCGCCTCCAGAAAGCCGGAGATGAAAGGGAAAGCCTTTACCTATGTATCTATGTGTCATTGTTATATCCACTCCATTAAAAGTATTGAATGTTTGCCTATCTGTGTATGTTGTAATCTGCTTTGAGATAGAATATAAATAAAGTGTTATTATCCCTAGGATTCAGATTTGGACCCAGATATCTTAACTTGGATCAGCAGTGACTCTTCGAAGGCCAAGACACGCAGAAGCGGGCATCAACTCACCTTTTGGGGACTCGAAGAGGCTGTGCTGGCCCAGCTGAGCAAGCAAAGGGCTCCCACTGTTATGGGGTTCCAGGTGGCTCAAGGGAATGTACGATGGATACAACCCATTCGGCAGATGGGAGAAACCTGGAGAAAGGGAGAGAAAGAGATGTAAATGCATCCATGGAAGCATCTGCTGCAACAAATCTGTTTCTTTGAGATGGTACAACAGAAGCTCTCCGAAGCTCTAGGTGCTCTTACTGCCTATTCCAGGGAAAACCAGCTGATCCCTAATCCATCTAAAACACAGACATGTGCCTTTCACCTTAAGAACAGACAAGCATCCCAAGCTCTGAGGATTACCTGGGAAGGAATCGCACTGGAGCATTGCAGTGCACCCAAATACCTGGGAGTCACTCTGGACCGTGCTCTGACCTACAAGAAGCACCGCCTGAACATCAAGCAAAAAGTGGGCGCTAGAAACAATATCATACGAAAGCTGACTGACACAACCTGGGGATCACAACCGGACACAGTGAAGACATCTGCCCTTGCACTGTGCTACTCTGCTGCTGAGTACGCATGCCCAGTGTGGAACACATCTCACCACACTAAAACAGTGGATGTGGCTCTTAATGAGGCATGCCGCATTATCACGGGGTGTCTGCGCCCCACACCACTGGAGAAATTACACTGCCTAGCCGGTATTGCACCACCTGACATCCGCCGGGAAGTTGCAGCCAATAGTGAAAGGACCAAGGCAGAGACATCTCCAGCTCATCCCCTGTTTGGGTATCAGCCAGCACGTCAACGACTTAAATCAAGAAATAGTTTTCTTAGATCTACAGAGACACTCAGCAAGCGAGAGTCCAAAAGTGGCAGGCTCAAACCCAGCACCTCAATCCGTGGGTGATACCAGATGAGAGACTCCCCCCTGGGCACACAGAAGATGGGGTGACTTGGAAGGTGCTGAACAAACTGCGCTCGGGCACCACGAGATGCAGAGCCAACCCCAAGAAATGGGGCCACAAAGTGGAATCCACAACATGCGAGTGTGGAGAAGAGCAAGCCACTGACCACCTGCTGCAATGCAACCTGAGCCCTGCCACATGCACAAGGGAGGACCTCCTTGCGGCAACACCAGAGGCACTCCAAGGGGACAGATACAGGTCAAAGGACTTCTAATCAACTAGCAAGTTTGCAAATTTTGTGTTTTGTTTGTTTGCCTGTTTGTTAAAAAATGCAATACAACTGTTTGGTCTTGACACATCTGTCAACAATATACCCAATATGGCATGCCCACAAAAGAGGGGATATTGCTGGCTGTTAGAGCGAACCCCTTGCCAAAAAGACAGGTTCCCAAAAGTGGCCAAACGGGCAGCACATGTGCATCCAGAGTGAGGCTTGCTCAACCTTTTTGTGCAACCACAACAACCACAGCGATCTGCTGAAGGGAAGTGTGTGATAACTCTTGCACACACGCTTGGGTTGGTGTGCCCCCAGATCTCACGCTTGCACGCCACACCCAGCTCCGGCTTCTGCAATCAAGGAAACGGGTCTCCCATCTCTCTCGCTCTACAAATGTGGATTCTGTGGTTGTGGGTGGCCAACAAGGAAGGATGGTGAAAAAAGGAAAGCAGCAAGCCCGCTTGAAGTCGTGATAAGCAGGATACCAGACTCCGGATCTTGCACCAGAGCGTGCAAAAGGGCCAATAACAGTTGTGCAATTCCAAGAATGGGAAATGTCGTTGTGGACAAACTTGCAGAGCTTGCTGAGCGCAATATAAAAACTAAAAATAGGACTGGCTTTGCAAATGCAAAACATGGTCGGCCACGTCATTCAGATGATCTTGAAGAATAGGCTCAGGTTACCCCAAGAATCTGGGTTTACCTTGTCTGTTTGTGTAAATGTTGCTATTGACCAGCTTGATTAGCATTTGATGACCTTGCAGCTTCAAGGTCTGGCCTCTTACTGCCTGTTTGTTTATGTATCTCTGGAATAATGTCTAGCGTGGGAGAAAGAACTCTTGTCTGTTGGTGTCAAGTGTGAATGTTGCCATTGGCCAACTTGATTAGCATTTGATGACTTTGCAGCTTCAAAGTCTGGCCTCTTACTGCCTGTTTGTTTATGTATCTCTGGAATAATGTCTAGCGTGGGAGAAAGAACTCTTGTCTGTTGGTGTCAAGTGTGAATGTTGCCATTGGCCAACTTGATTAGCATTTGATGACTTTGCAGCTTCAAAGTCTGGCCTCTTACTGCCTGTTTGTTTATGTATCTCTGGAATAATGTCTAGCGTGGGAGAAAGAACTTTTGTCTGTTGGTGGCAAGTGTAAATTTTGCTGTTAGCCAGCTTGATTAGCATTTGATGGCCTTGCAGCTTCAAGGTCTGGCCTCTTACTGCCTGTTTGTATCTCTGGAATAATGTCTAGCATGGGAGAAAGAACTTTTGTCTCTTGGTGGCAAATGTAAATTTTGCTGTTGGCCAGCTTGATTAGCATTTGATGGCCTTGCAGCTTCAAGGTCTAGCCGCTTACTGCCTGTTTATGTACCTCTGAAATAGTGTCCAGGGTGGGAGAAAGGACTCTTGTCTGTTGGTGGCAAGTGTGAATGTTGCCATTGGCCAGCTTGATTAGCATTTGATGACCTTGCAGCTTCAAGGTCTAGCCTCTTACTGCCTGTTTGTTTATATATCTCTGGAATAATGTCTAGAATGGGAGAAAGAACTCTTGTCTGTTGGTGGCAAGTGTAAATGTTGCCATTGGCCAACTTGATTAGCATTTGATGACCTTGCAGCTTCAGGGTCTGGCCTCTTACTGCCTGTTTGTTTATGTATCTCTGGAATAATGTCCAGAGTGGGAGAAAGAACTCTTGTCTGTTGGTGGCAAGTGTAAATGTTGCTGTAAGCCACCTTGATTAGCACTGAATGGCCTTGCAGCTTCAAGATCTGGCTGCAGATTTTGAAGAACGGCCGGTAGGCTGTTAGGAATTGCGGGAGTTGCAATCCAAAACACCCGGAGGGCCCAAGTTTGCCCGTACCTGTTGCAGAAGATCAAAATCGATAACATACATACAGTTTGTGTTGCAGAGTGGTCCGCGCCTCAAAGTAAACCCAGATTCTTGGGGTAACCTGAGCCTATCATCGGTGAGGTTGTTTGTCTGCACAATAGTGCAAAACTCTAATAGTGGGAGAGACCATTTGAAGCCCTGGGTTTAAACATCACGAAAAACAAATCGCAGACAAGTCTGCGGTTTGTTTAGCTGCTCCCGCTGGCAACAAATGTGATCCGGCGGCGTGGATCAAAAGGCTTGTTATGACATCTTCATATGCTGTATGCATATATCAACGTAAAAATATATACCATCTGACGTGTCTAGTCCAGGCTTGTTTTGAAGCTGCAAGGCCATTCAGTGCTAATCAAGCTGGCCAACGGCAACATTCACACTTGCCACCAACAGACAAGAGTCCTTTCTCCCACCCTGGACATTATTCCAGAGATATATAAACAGGAAGTGAGCGGCCAGACCTTGAAGCTGCAACGCCATCAAATGCTAATCAAGGTGGCCAATTGCAACATTCATGATTGCTACCAACAGACAAGAATTCTTTCTTTCTCCCACCCTGGACATTATTCCAGAGATACATACACAGGCAGTAAGCAGCAAGACCTTGAAGCTGCAACGCCATCAAATGCTAATCAAGATGGCCAACAGCAACATTCACATTTGCCACAAAGAGACAAGAGTTCTTTCTTTCTCCCACCCTAGAAATTATTCCAGAGATACATAAATAGGCAGTAAGCAGCCAGACCTTGAAGCTGCAAGGCCATTCAATGCTAATCAAGCTGGCCAATGGCAACATTCACACTTGCCACCAACAGGCAAGAGTTCTTTCTCCAATTCTAGACATTATTCCAGAGATACATAAACAAACAGGCAGTAAGCGACCACACCTTGAAGCTGCAACGACATCAAATTCTAATCAAGCTGGCCAATACCAACATTTACACTTGCCACAAGCAGACAAGAGTTCTTTCTCGCACCCTGGACATTATTCCAGAGATACATAAATAGGCAGTAAGCAGCCAGACCTTGAAGCTGCAAGGCCATCAAATGCTAATCAAGCTGGTCAACTGCAACATTCACATTTGCCACAAACAGGCAAGAATTCATTCTCCCACCCTGGACATTATTCCAGAGATACATAAACAGGCAGTAAGCGGCCAGACCTTGAAGCTGCAAGGTCATCAAATACTAATCAAACTCATGGTGAGAAGGGCGGCATATAAGTGTCACAAATAAATAATAAATAAATAGCAACATTCACACTTGCCACAGACAAGAGTTCTTTCTCCCACTCTGGACATTATTCCAGAGATACATAAACAGGCAGTAAGCAGCCAGACCTTGAAGCTGCAAGGCCATCAAATGCTAATCAAGCTGGTCAATGGCAACATTCACATTTGCCACAAACAGACAAGAGTTCTTTCTCCCACCCTGGACGTTATTCCAGATATATAAACCCTATTGCCTATTTTCTAAGGGGACCTCACAACCTCTGAGGATGCCTGCCATAGATATGGGCGAAACGTCAGGACAGAATGCTTCTGAAACATGGCCAGGCAGCCCGGAATCATAAAATATGTTCATGCTGTTTTTGAACCCAAAGCAACCCCGTTTTTCTGGCCATGAAAGCCTTCGACAACAAACAGTTTTGTTGTTGTTTGCCTTCATTTTGAACTCCTATCATGGCAAGGCTGGTTCAAAGAGAGGTATCCATGGATTCCTTTGAGGCTGAGAGAGTGTGACCTGCATAAGGTTATCTGGTGGGTTTCTGCAACTGAACGGGGATTCAAACACTGGTTTCCCAAAACTCAAACAACTATGCTAACTCTGGGTTACTGTGAATTTTCCTGGTGTTATGGATATGTGTTAATTTTCCTGGTGTTATGGGCTATCCCTCCCAATTTGGCATCAAGTTTGCAGACGACACCAAATTGGGAGGGAGAGCCAAGACTCCAGAGGACAGGAGCAGGATTCAAAGGGATCTTGACAGATTAGAGAGATAATGGGCCAAAACTAACAAAATGATGTTCAACAGTGACAAATGCAAGATACTCCACTTTGGCAAGAAAAACGAAATGCAAAGATACAGAATGGGGGACGATGAGGCCTGGTTCGAGAGCAGGACGTGTGAAAAAGATCTTGGAGTCCTCGTGGAGAGGAAGGTGAACATGAGCCAACAATGTGATGTGGCGGCAAAAAAAGCCAATGGGATTTTGGCCTGCATCAATAGGAGCATAGTGTCTAGATCTAAGGAAGTCATGCCATCCTTCTATTCTGCTCTGGTTAGACCACACCGGGAATATTGTGTCCAATTCTGGGCACCACAATTCAAGAGAGATGTTGACAAGCTGGAATGTGTCCAGAGGAGGGCGACTAAAATGATCAAGGGTCTGGAGAACAAGCCCTATGAGGAGCGGTTTAAGGAGCTGGGCATGTTTAGCCTGAAGAAGAGAAGGCTGAGAGGAGATATGATAGCCATGTCTAAATATGTGAGAGGAAGCCACAAGGAGGAGGGAGCAAGCTTGTTTTCTGCTTCACTGGAGACTAGGACGCAATGAAACAATGGCTTCAAACTACAAGAGAGGAGATTCCATCTGAACACGAGAAAGAACTTCCTGACTGTGAGAGCTGTTCACCAGTGGAACTCTCTGCCCCAGAGTGTGGTGGAGGCTCCTTCTTTGGAGGCTTTGAAACAGAGGCTGGATGGCCATCTGTCAGGGGTGATTTGAATTCAATATTCCTGCTTCTTGGCAGAATGGGGTTGGGCTGGATGGCCCAGGAGGTCTCTTCCAACTCTTTGATTCTATGATTCTATGTTCTGGAAACATGTGGGCAAAACGTCAGGAGAGAATGCTTCTGGAACACGGCTATGGAAAACTCACAGCAACCCTCTGATCCTAGCCATTAAAGCTTTCGACAACACACCTGTTAACTCTCTCTACTCCAATGCTCCCCCAACTTACTTACTTACTTACTTAGGCGATCCCTCGTTGGACGAGTAAGATGGTCTTCCATCATGGGTTTCCTTGTGGGTCCGCATGTGGCTGTGGAGCCCTATTCTTGCTCTGCATCTTCTTCCGCAGTGAGGGCATTGGTTTCCAGGTGGAAGGCGGTCCCGGTTGGGGTTGGCTTGACGCGCCTTCCTCCTGGCACGTTTCTCTCTTTCACCCTCCACTCGTGCCTCCTCGAATTCTGCAGCACTGCTGGTCACAGCTGTCCTCCAGCTGGAGCGCTCAAGGGCCAGGGCTTCCCAGTTCTCGGTGTCTATGCCAGAGTTTTTAAGGTTGGCTTTCAGCCCATCTTTAAATCTCTTTTCCTGTCCACCAACATTCCGTTTTCCGTTCTTAAGTTCGGAGTAGAGCAACTGCTTTGGGAGACGGTGGTCAGGCATCCGGACAACGTGGCCGGTCCAGCGGAGTTGATGTTGGAGGACCATTGCTTCAATGCTGGTGGTCTTTGCTTCCTCCAGCACGCTGACGTTTGTCCGCTTGTCTTCCCAGGAGATTTGCAGGATTTTCCGGAGGCAGCGCTGATGGAATCGTTCCAGGAGCTGCATGTGACGTCTGTAGACAGTCCACGTCTCACAGGCATATAGCAGGGTTGGGAGGACAATAGCTTTATAGACAAGCACCTTAGTATCCCTACGGATGTCCCGGTCCTCAAACACTCTCTGCTTCATTCGGGAAAATGCTGCACTTGCAGAGCTCAGGCGGTGTTGTATTTCGGCGTCGATGTTGACTTTGGTGGAGAGGTGGCTGCCAAGGTAGCGGAAATGGTCGACATTTTCTAATGTTACACCATTAAGCTGTATCTCTGGCATTGGAGAGGGGACGGCTGGTGACTGCTGGAACAGCACTTTGGTTTTCTCGATGTTCAGTGACAGGCCAAGCTTTGTGTATGCTTCTGCAAAGGTGTTGAGAGTGGCTTGTAGATCTTCTTCTGTATGCGCACAGACGACATTGTCATCAGCATACTGGAGTTCTATAACAGATGTTGTTGTGACCTTGGTTTTGGCTTTCAGTCTGCTGAGGTTAAATAGCTTGCCGTCTGTCCGATAGATGATTTCCACTCCGGTGGGAAGCTTCCCATCAACAAGGTGAAGTATCATAGCGATGAAGATGGAGAATAGAGTTGGGGCAATAACACATCCCTGTTTGACACCCGATTCCACCTTAAATGGGTCACTTTGGGAGCCATTGCTGTCCAAGACTGTTGCCATCATGTCATCGTGGAGGAGCCGCAGGATGTTCACAAATTTGCTTGGGCACCCGATTTTTTGGAGGATGGTCCAGAGAGCGCTGCGATTCACTGTGTCGAATGCCTTTGCAAGGTCGATGAATGCCATGTACAGAGGTTGGTTTTGTTCCCTGCATTTTTCTTGGAGCTGTCGTGCAGTGAAGATCATGTCCACGGTTCCTCTGGAGGGGCGGAAGCCGTTCTGGGATTCTGGGAGGGTGTCTTCTGAGAGGGGCAGAAGGCGGTTTGCAAGGATTCTTGCGAGGATTTTTCCAGCAGAGGTTAGAAGGGAGATACCTCGATAGTTTCCGCAGTCTGTTCTTTCCCCTTTTTTGAAGAGGGTGATGATGGTGGCATCCTTGAAGTCTGCTGGGATTTTCTCGGTCACCCACACTTTTTCTATGAGCTGGTGGAGTTGGTGTGTCAGCGCAGGTCCTCCCTCTTTAAAGATTTCAGCAGGGATCCCATCCGGTCCGCTGGCTTTGTTGTTCTTTTGTTGGCTGATGGCATTGCTGACTTCTTCCAAACTAGGCAGTGCTGCAAGCTCATCCCTGGTTTGTTGTTGCGGGATTTGTGAGAGGACCTCTTCGGCCACACTGGAGCTGCGGTTTAGGAGGCTTTGGTAGTGTTCTTTCCAACGTAGTGCAATTGACTTTTGGTCCTTCAGGAGTTTGGTTCCGTCTGATGAGCGTAGAGGCTGTATGCCATGGTTTCTTGGCCCATAGATGACTGTCACCTTGTCGTGGTGAGGGGGCTTGCGTGTTCCGATGAACCTGTGGGCACAACAACTGGAGTCGTGCACTCCCAGGAGTGGCCGTGGGGGGGGGTCCCAGACCAAGCACAGTCCGAAGACCCAAAGACCTCAACGGCGGAGCAGGCGGAGGATAACATGGTACATGTTACAACGGCTGCGAAGGCGGAAGAAGGCTGCAACAGACTGAGAAGCCATGGTCATTGTGTTAAACTACATCACCAGTGGAACCTCATCTGTGAAGACTGTGTGTTGTTCAGTTGTGCACTGACCTCCACACATTAAAAAAACCCACGCACAGGCGTCTTCCAAAGAAAATAAAAACCAACCAACCAAAGTCCCATGGCGATCAGCGAGTGGCGACGGGGGCAGGACTGTGAAATCTGGAAGCCCCTAGTCACAGACTGGCACATGGGCGGTGGGTACGGACTCAGTCGTTCTACCTCAAGGTCCGAGGCAGTTGAGTAGTTCGGCAGCTGTATCCGCGACTGAGCAGCCCTTCTTAGGACCCACTCTGCTCACCCCACACGGGGAGGGGGCTAGAAAAGGTGCCCTAAACATAGTCTGCCTCACTTATCCCTGACTGGACTGCCGCGTCCAGTGGGGTCACCATCCTGCGGTCAAAAAAGAAAAATGAACTTTGGTACGTGGAACGTACGGACACTGATGGACAACAGTGACAGTGAACGCCCCGAACGCAGAACTGCCATCATCGCAAGGGAGCTGGGACGCTTCAACATCGACATAGCAGCCCTTCAGGAGACCCAGAGAGCAGGAGAGGGACAGCTGAAGGAAGAAAAAGGAGGCTACACCTTCTTCTGGAAGGGACTGCCCGAAGAAGACCAAAGAATGCACGGAGTTGGCTTCGCTATAAGAAATGATCTGATGAAACATCTGTCCGAAGCACCCACTGGCATCAACGAACGACTCTCCACTCTCCGAATTGATCTTGCCAAAAACCAACGGGCAACCATCATAAGTGCCTATGCACCAACACTAGACGCTGATGAAGACATCAAGGAGAAATTCTACTATCAGCTGGACACTGTCCTATCGGGGATACCTAAGGAGGACAAAATCATTCTCCTGGGGGACTTCAATGCAAGAGTCGGGCGAGACTTCGACCTGTGGCCAGGCACCATAGGAAAAGACGGGGTTGGAAACAGCAACTCGAATGGCATCCTGCTTCTCACCAAATGTGCGGAGCACAACCTTGTCATCACCAACACGCTCTTCCGCCAGAAAAACAAGTTCAAGACATCATGGAAGCACCCCCGGTCAAAGCATTGGCACCTCTTAGACTATGTAATCACACGTGCCAGAGACCGCCGTGACGTACTCCTCACAAGAGCCATGACAGGTGCTGACGACTGCTGGACCGACCACAGGCTAATCCGATCCACGATGGCTATCAAGATCGCCCCCAAGCGCAGACTCCAAGGAAGAAAGACAAGGCGCAAAATGAACACCCAAGCCCTTCAGGAGCCCTCCAGGCGAGCCCATCTCCAAACCGCACTCAAGGACCATCTACCCACAGTACACCCTGAAAATGTTGAGGAACATTGGAGCTCCCCCAAATATACATACCGGCAAGTATTTGGATTGCCATATCCAGAAAACCCTTGAAAATATTGAGAACGATTACATCTAGTGCAACATCTGGGAACCGATGTCTAAAATCCTATGCGCAGAGGTGTGTGCATGGGTAAAAATATGCATGCCGTAAATTTACTTTCTGCACGGTCTCCTGGAATGTCGGGTGGTTTCCATTTATGACTTTTACCCTGCAGGGGAATTCTCGCAGAGTCGAAGAATTCAGAAGATGGGAGAAAGAACTCTTGTCTGTTTGTGGGAAGTGTGAATGTTGCCATTGGCCAGCTTGATTAGCATTTGATGGCGTCGCAGCTTCAAGGTCTTGCTGCTTACTGCCTGTGTATGTATCTCTGGAAGAACGTCCAGGGTGGGAGAAAGGACTCTTGTCTGTTGGTGGCAAGTGTGAATGTTGCCATTGGCCATCTTGATTAGCATTGAATGGCCTTGCAGCTTCAAGGTCTGGCCGCATACTGCCTGTTTATGTATCTCTGGAATAATGTCCAGGGTGGGAGAAAGAACTCTTGTCTGTTGGTGGCAAGTGTGAATGTTGCCACTGGCCAACTTGATTAGCATTTGATGACCTTGCAGCTTCAAGGTCTGGCTGCTTACTGCCTGTGTATGTATCTCTGGAAGAACGTCCAGGGTGGGAGAAAGGACAAGCTGGCCAATGTTGCCATTGGCCAGCTTGATTAGCATTTGATGGCGTCGCAGCTTCAAGGTCTTGCTGCTTACTGCCTGTTTATGTACCTCTGGAATAATGTCCAGGGTGGGAGAAAGGACTCTTGTCTGTTGGTGGCAAGTGTAAATGTTGCTGCTGGCCATCTTGATTAGCACTGAATGGCCTTGCAGCTTCAAAACAAGCTTGGACTAGACAAGTTCAGATGGTATATATTTTTACGTTGATATATGCATACAGCATATGAAGATGTCATAACAAGCCTTTTGATCTACGCCGCCGGATCACATTTGTTGCCAGCGGGAGCAGCTAAATAAACCGTAGACCTGTCTGCGATTTGTTTTTCGTGATGTTCAAACCCAGTGCTTCAAATGGTCTCTCCCACTATTAGAGTTTTGCACTATTGTGCAGACAAACAACCTCACCGATGATAGGCTCAGGTTACCCCAAGAATCTGTGAAAATCGGAATTGACTTCCAAATCGAACCACCACATCCGAAACAGGTTTTGAACCATTTTTTAATCAGACAAGCCTATTAATGAGTTAAGACACGCATTCAGACTCCGCAAGGGACGGAACGGAATCCTTCCCTCGTCGCCAAGTCGGACGCCAACACAGGTCAAAGCTTGCTGACTCTTCGAGAGAAAGGAAGGGCAACCTTTAGCCCCGGACCATGAGATTTCGTGGCCGTTGCATGCATCTGAAGCACTTGCAACACACCACAGGAATTGCATGAGTCAGCCCTTATCGCTGTCTGTGTGCAATCTTTTTTCCAACGCCAACCCCAAAGGGCGAAGGGCCAGCAACTTCCCCATTCCGGAGAAAGGAGAGTGAAGCAGATCCGTATCAGAAAGGATGCCGTATGCTCCTCGCCGATCTCAAACAAAATGGGGAGTAGGACGATTTGGGAACGTTTGGAGACTCACCAAAGCCCGCCTTCACACTTTTGCAGCCACACCTGGGTCTCAAAGCTTGGCTTTGCAAACGAGTCATGTAAAAAATGTGGTTTCTGCGGTTAGCGAGTGTCTAATCTCATGACTGGACGCTTCCTCTCTTGCGAGTGAGTCACCATAGTTTGCTATTTATTTTTTTTCTCTCTCTTTCAGGGCAGGGAAAAGCTGCCTTTTGTTGTTTGGAGAGGTCGGAGCAAAAGAGGACGGTGTTTTTATGGGGCCGAGACCCAGATCTTGCAACACAGCTCTCGTTTGCCCTCCAAATTCCTATCAAAGTAGGTCAAGCTCATTAACCCTCTTTGAGAGAACCCAGGAACAGGAGAGGCCACATGATTCCCGAAAGGTGGATCCACGCAAAGGAAAGCTTGGCTTCCCAACCTCCCTTGTCCGTCTCGTATTCGATGAGTATTCCAGGTTCTGTGGCAAACATAAGACTCAAATACAGTCGCTAAAAGACTGAAAACATTTTTTCTCAGGTAGTAAGCAGCCAGACCTTGAAGCTGCAAGGCCATTAAATGTTACCCAAGGCATCAAATTGCAACATTTGCACCTTCCTCCAACAGGCAAGAGTTCTTTTTCCCACCCTGGACATGCCACAGATATATAAACAGACACTAAGAAGCCAGACCTTGAAGCTGTGAGGCCATAAACAGGCAGTAAGTAGTCAGACCTTGAAGCTTCAAGACCATTAAATGCTAATCAAGGCATCAAATTGCAACTTTCGCACCTTCCTCCAACAGGCAAGAGTTCTTTCTCCCACCCTGGACATGCCACGGATATATAAACAGGCAGTAAGCAGTCACAACTTGAAGTTGCAAGGCCATAAACAGGGAGTAAGTAGTCAGACCTTGAAGCTGCAAGGCCATTAAATGCTAATCAAGGCATCGAATCGTAACATTCGCACCTTCCTCCAACAGGCAAGAGTTCTTTCTCCCATCCTGGATACTCCACGGATATATAAACAGGCAGTAAGCAGCCAGAACTTGAAGTTGCAAGGCCATAAACAGGCAGGCAGCAGCCAGACCTTGAAGCTGCAAGGCCATTCAATGCTAATCAAGGCATCAAATGGCAACATTTGCACCTTCCTCCAACAGGCAAAAGTTCTTTCTCCCACCCTGGACATGCCACGGATATATAAACAGGCAGTAAACAGCCAGAGCGTGAAGTTGCAAGGCCATAAACAGGGAGTAAGTAGTCAGACCTTGAAGCTTCAAGGCCATTAAATGCTAATCAAGGCATCGAATCATAACATTTGCACCTTCCTCCAACAGGCAAGAGTTCTTTCTCCCACCCTGGACATGCCACGGATATATAAACTGGCAGTAAGCAGCCAGACCTTGAAGCTGCGAGCTCATAAACAGGCAGTAAGTAGTCAGAACTCGAAGCTGCAAGGCCATTCAGTGCAAATCAAGGCATCAAATTGCAAAATTTGCACCTTCCTCCAACAGGCAAGAGTTCTTTTTCCCATCCTGGATACTCCACACGTATATAAACAGGCAGTAAGCAGCCAGACCTTGAAGCTGCAAGGCCATTCAATGCTAATCAAGACATCAAATTGCAACATACACACCTTCCTCCAACAGGCAAGAGTTCTTTTTCCCATCCTGGATACTCCACAGGTATATAAACAGGCAGTAAGCAGCCAGACCTTGAACCTGCAAGGCCATTCAATGCTAATCAAGGCATCAAATGGCAACATTCGCACCTTCCTCCAACAGGCAAGAGTTCTTTCTCCCACCCTGGACATGCCACGGATATATAAACAGGCAGTAAGCAGCCAGAACTTGAAGTTGCAAGGCCATAAACAGGCAGTAAGTAGTCAGACCTTGAAGCTGCAAGGCCATTTAATGCTAATCAAGGCATCAAATTGCAACATACACACCTTTCTCCAACAGGAAAGAGTTCTTTCTCCCACCCTGGACATGCCACGGATATATAAACAGGCAGTAAGCGACCAGACCTTGAAGCTGCAAGGCCATCAAATGCTAATCAAGCTGGCCAACTGCAACATTCACACTTGCCACAAACAGACAAGAGTCCTTTCTCCCACCCTGGACATTATTCCAGAAATACATACACAGGCAGTAAGCGGCCAGATCTTGAAGCTGCAAGGTCATCAAATGCTACTCAAGTTGACCAACTGCAATATTCACACTTGCCACCAACAGACAAGAGTCCTTTCTCCCACCCTGGACATTATTCCACTGATACATAAACAGGCAGTAAGCGGCCAGACCTTGAAGCTGCAAGGCCATTCAATGCAAATTGCAACATTCGCACCTTCCTCCAACAGGCAAGAGTTCTTTCTCCCACCCTGGACATGCCACGGATATATAAACAGGCACTAAGCAGCCAGACCTTCAAGCTGCGAGGCCATAAACAGGCAGTAAGCGGCCAGACCTTGAAGCTGCAAGGCTACTAAATGCTAATCAAGGTTGTCAATGGCAATATTCACACAGAGAAGAGTTCTTTCTCCCACCCCATTAGCAAGTTCAACATATATATATATATATATTCAGAAAACACTGCTTTGAGTCTTAAAATAGGCTTGGGAAAGCAGAGAAAGCCTTTGACAACACAAAGCAGAGATATTTCCCTTCCGAGACAGACTCCTCTTAGGAGAGGAATGCGGTTACGCAGGCCGACTGGAATCCAGCGCAGGCATGTTGGGGCACGCAGGGGCCAGGCACAGGGCTTCAGCAATCGAAGAAGAAGCAAAAGGAGCAAAACCCCTCTTCAATGACAAAGGAATGCCTCCACCGTTGTACCTCCTCAACAGATGGCAGTACTGGCATGTGGCAGGTACTGGCTTCTTCAGTAGACTCTCCTCTACAGTTCCATTTTGGTAGGAAGCCTTAGCATTGAATGGTTGTGTTGTCAAAGTGCAAAGTATAGAACCCTGCACAGTATAAGGGTTGAATGAAACGTAATGCTTTCACCTTCGTAACGCTCTCCATAAATGTAAGAATGGCAAAGCAGCTGGCTTGGATGATCTACGGATGGAACAAATCAAGTACTTTGGTCCAAAGGCAAGGTGCTGGCTGCTGGAGCTGATGAACAACTGCACTGCATCCTGCCAGATCCCCAAAATCTGGAGGAAAGCAAGAGTCATCGCCATCTTGAAGCCAGGCAAAGACCGTAATGACCCAAAAAGCTACAGACCAATCTCCCTGTTGTGCCACCTCTACAAAGTTCTGGAGAGACTTATTTTGCATAGAATTACGGAAAAAATAGACCCCTGTCTGATCCCACAGCAAGCTGGCTTCAGGGAAGGCAAAAGCTGCACATCGCAAGAGCTGAACCTGACTCAGCACATAGAAGATGGCTTTGAAAGGCAGCAGATCACAGGAGCTGTCTTCATAGACCTGCCAGCAGATTATGAGACTGTGAACCACCGCTGCCTCCTCCTGAGAAGAATGTATAGTATCACAAAGGACGACCACCTCACCCGCCTCATAGGAAACCTGTTACAAAACAGGAGCTTTTTTGTGGAGTCCCAGGGCCAGAGAAGCAGATGGCGGAAACAGAAGAACGGCCTGCCTCAGGGGAGCGTGCTCGCTCCATCCATGTTCAACATCTACACAAATGAACAGCCACTGCCAGAAGGGACAGAGAACTTCATCTATGCAGATGATCGTGCCATTACCGCTCAAGCAGGGAGCTTTGAGATGGTTGAACAGAAGCTCTCCAAAGCTCTAGGTACTCTTACTGCCTATTACAGGGAAAACCAACTGATCCCTAACCCATCTAAAACACAGACATGTGCCTTTCATCACAAGAACAGAGAAGCATCCCGAGCTCTTAAGATCACCTGGGAAGGAATCCCACGGGAGCATTGCAGCGCACCCAAATACCTGGGAGTCACTCTGGACCGTGCTCCTACCTACAAGAAGCACTGGCTGAACATCAAGCAAAAAGTGGGTGCTAGAAACAATATCATACGAAAGCTGACTGGCACAACCTGGGGATCACAACCAGATACAGTGAAGACATCTGCCCTTGCACTCTGCTCCTCTGCTGCTGAGTATGCATGCCCAGTGTGGAACACATCTCACCACACTAAAACAGTGGATGTGGCTCTTAATGAGACATGCCGCATTATCACGGGGTGCCTGCGCCCCACACCACTGGAGAAATTACACTGCTTAGCCAGTATTGCACCACCTGACATCCACCGGGAAGTTGCAGCCGATAGTGAAAGGACCAAGGCAGAGACATCTCCAGCTCATCCCCTGTTTGAGTATCAGCCAGCACGCCAACGACTTAAATCTAGAAATAGTTTTCTAAGATCTACAGAAAAACTCGCTGGAACACCTCAGCAAGCGAGAATCCAAAAGTGGCAGGCTCAAACCCAGAACCTCAACCAATGGCTGATACCCAATGAGGGACTCCCTCCTGGGCACACAGAAAACTGGGCGACTTGGAAGGCGCTGAACAGACTGTGCTCTGACACCACGAGATGCAGAGCCAACCTCAAGAAATGGGGCCAAAAAGTGGAATCCTCGACATGCGAGTGTGGAGAAGAGCAAACCACTGACCACCTGCTGCAATGCAACCTGTTCCCTGCCACATGCACCATGGAGGACCTTCTTGACGCAACACCAGAGGCACTCCAAGTGGCCAGAGACTGGTCAAAGGACATTTAATCAGCTACCAAACTCACAAATGTTGTATTTTGTCTATTTGTTTGCTTTGTTCTGTTAGAAATGTAATATAATTGACTGGCTGCCCTGACACAACAAATAAATAACCTTCGTAACTCAACAGAGGGCAGTACTGGTATGTGGCAGGTACTGGCTTGTTAAGTAGACTCTCCTCTACAGTTCCATTTTGGCGGGAAGCCTTAGCATTGAACGTTGTTGTGTTGTTGAAATGTGAAGTATGGAACCCTGCACAGACGGTCAGTCAATGTGACTTAAGCAACATATGCGGCAGGTACTGGCTTGTTCAGTAGACTCTCCTCTACAGTTCCATTTTGGCGGGAAGCCTTAGCAGTGGATGGTTGTGTTGTTAAAGTGTGAATTATGGAACCCTGCACAGTACAAGGGTTGAATGAAAAGTAATGCCTCCACCTTTGTAACTCAACAGATGGAAGGACTAGTATGCAGCAGGTAATGGCTTGTTCTCCTCTACAGTTCCATTCTTAGCATTGAATGGTTGTGTTGTTAAAGTGTGAAGTATGGAACCCTGCACAGTACAAGGGTTGAATGAAACATAATGCCTCCACCTTCGTAGCTCCTCAACAGATGGCGGTACTTTGCAGATACTTGCTTGTTCAGTAGACTTTCCTCTACAGTTCAATTTTGGCGGAAGCCTTAGCATTGAACGGTTGTGTTGTTAAAGTGAAAAGTAATACGTCCACCTTCGTAACTCTTCAACAGATGGCAGTACTGGTATGTGGTAGGTACTGGCTTGTTCAGTAGACTCTCCTCTACAGTTCCATTTTGGCAGGAAGCCTTAGCATTGAATGGTTGTGTTGTTAAATTGCAAAGTATGTAACACTGCACAGTACAAGGGTTGAATGAAAAGTAATGCCTCCACCTTTGTAACACCTCAACAGATGGCAGTACTGGTATCCGTCAGGTACTGGCTTGTTCAGTAGTCTCTCCTTTACAATTCCATTTTGGCAGTCAGCCTTAGCATTGAACGGTTGTGTTGTTAAAGTGCAAAGTATGGAACACTGCACAGACAGTCTGTCAATGCAACTTAAGCTATGTGTAGTCATTCTTGACAGCAGAAGATGTCACCCCAAAGGAGATTCATCAGAGAATGCAAGCTCTTTATTGTGATTGTGTTGATGTGAGTATTGTGCATCATTAGGTGAGAAAGTTTAATGTTGACCATTTCCACTCCCTTAGCAGCAACCTGTCCACGAAAGTCAACATTGACACGGAAATACAACACTGCCTGAGCTCTGCGAGTGCAGCATTTTTCCTAATGAAGCAGAGAGTGTTTGAGGATCTAGTGATAATAATAATAATTATTATTATTATTATTATTATTATCATCATCATCCATATCCCACCTTTCCACCCAAAGTGGAACTCCCACACAAAACGAGTACAAAAATACGCAAAGGCAAACAAAATGTCAACAAGTAAAATCTTGTACAATCCAGCTATTCATAATACGTACCAACGCAAGGTAAACACTCTTACAAATCGTCAAAAGCAATTCTAAGAAAACAAAACAATTAAAACTGCGCCACGCCCTTCCTTCCCTTTGAAAACTTTCAGTCGAAAAGATGCAAAGCCCTTCCTTTAAAAGTGGCAGAGAGAGCTAGAAACTTTACAAAACTACAACTCCTATGATTCCAAAAGGTCAGCGGTTCGAATCCAGGGAGCAAGGTGAGCTCCCATCTGTCAGCTCCAGCTCCCCACGCGGGGACACAAGAGAAGCCTCCCACGGGATAGTAAAGCATTAGGGCAATATCCCCTGAGCGCATTGGGTTAAACCATTGTGCTGTTAGGACTGCTGACCGAAAGGTCGGTGGTTCGAATCTAGGGAGCAGGGTGAGCTCCCGTCTGCCAGCTCCACCTCCCCATGCAGGAACACAAGAGAAGCCTCCCACAGGATAGGAAAACATCGGGGAAATATCCCCTGAGTGCTTGTGCCGGCAGGACTGCAGACCGAAAGATCGGCAGTTCGAATCCAGGAAGCAGGGTGAGCTCCCATCTGTCAGCTCCAGCTCCCCATGCAGGGACACAAGAGAAGCCTCCCACGGGATAGTAAAACATTAGGGCAATATCCCCTGAGCGCATTGAGTTAAACTCTTGTGCCAGTAGGACTGCTGACCAAATGATCGGCAATTCGAATAAAGGGAGCAAGGTGAGCTCCCTTCTGTCAGCTCCAGCTCCCCATGCGGGAACACAAGAGAAGCCTCCCACAGGACAGTACATCGGGGCAATATCCCCTGAGCACATTGTGCCGGCAGGACTGCTGACTTAAAGATCGGAGGTTCGAATAAAGGGAGCAGGGTGAGCTCCTGCCTGTCACCTCCAGCTTCTCATATGGGAACACAAGAGAAGCCTCCCACAGAATGGTAAAACATTGGGGCAACATCCTTGCAGACGGCCTATTCTCTCACACCAGAAGCGACTTGCAGTTTATCCAATCGAAAAGGATGCCAGCAAACCACAACAAAAGGAGCAGGTTGCAACTCTAGTCTTTCCAACAGGATCTCACAAGTCAGTGGTATTTTTGGACTAGAAGAGCATTCCAGAGCTGCAGTTGAAGGTGAGGGTGAGGGTCAGGTCGGGGGGTCACATGGACACTTCTGGTCCTGACCTCAAGGAGACATCTGACAACCCTCACTTGTCACTTCGGCTTCACCGCACCAGAGTTTGAACTTTCTGAAAACATCTGGCATGGGACGCCGCCTATCCTATCTCACGTTGCCTTCCACCACAACGATGGCGAAATACTATTTCACCTTTGCTTTCGAGGAGTTCAGTGCACAAAATAGTTGAAAACATTGTGTATAAAATGGTTTTGTGCACAAAATTGTGTATAAAATGACCTTCCGAATCCTTTGGGTTGTAGCTTGGCGAGATCCTGTAAAAACTACATCTTCCAACATGACATTGCGTTGCATCGTGCCAATTAAAGTGGAGCCAAACTGCAGCACATTAGCCGTGTGCAAACTTCGGCCTTCCAGGTGTTTTGGACTTCAACTCCCACAATTCCTGGCCTCGGGCCCTTTCCCTCCCCCCCCCCCCTCCCAATTTAATGTTGGTTCTGTGTGCCAAGTTTGGTTCAATTCCATCGTTGGTGGAGTTCAGAATGCACTTTGATCGTAGGAGAACTAGAAATCCCAGCAACTACAACTCCCATATGTCAAGGTCTATTTTCCCCAAACTTGACCAGTGTTCACATTTGGGCATATTGAGTATTCATGCCAAGTTTGGTCCTGATTCATCATTGTTTGAGTCTACACTGCTCTCTGGATGTAGGTGAACTACAACTCCAAAATTCAAGGTCAATGCCCACCAAACCCTTCCAGTACTTTCTGTCAGTCATGGGAGTTCTGTGTGCCAAGTCTAGATTCAATTCCATTGTTGGTGGGGTTCAGAATGCTCTTTGATTGGAGCTGAACTATAAATCCCAGCAACTATAACTCCCAAATGTGAAGATCTATTTTCCCCAAACTCCACCAGTGTTCACATTTGGGCATATTGAGTATTCATGCCAAGTTTGGTCCAGATCCATCACTGTTTACGTCCACAGTAATCTTTGGATGTAGGTGAACTATAACTCCAAAACTCAAGATCAATGTCCACCAAGCGCTTCTAGTGTCTTCTCTCAGTCATGGGAGTTCGGTGTGCCAAGTTGGTTCAATTCCATCACTGGTGGAGTTCAGAATGCTCTTTGATTGTAGGTGAACTATAAATCCCAGCAACTACAACTCCCAAATATTAAGGTCTATTTTCCCCAAACTCCATCAATGTTCGACTTTGCGCATATTGAGTATTCGTGCCTAGTTACGTCCAAACCAATCATTGTTTGAGTCCACACTTCTCTCTGGATGTAGGTGAACTACAACTCCCAAACTCAAGATCAATGCCCACCAAACCCTTCCAGTACTTTCTGTTGGTCATGGGAGTTCTGTGTGACAATTTCCGTTCAATTCCATCGCTGGTAGAGGTCAGAATGCTCTCTGATTGTTGTAGGTGACTATAAATCCCAACAACTACAACTCCCAGAGGTCAAGGTCTATTTTTCCGAAATTCCACCAGTGTCCACATTTGTGCATATTGAGTATTCGTGCCAAGTTTGGTCCAAATCCATCAATGTTCACATTTCGGCATATTGAGTATTCGTATTCGTGCCAAGTTTAGTCCAGATCCATCACTGTTTGAGTCCACACTTCTCTCTGGATGTAGGTGAACTACAACTCCCAAACTCAAGCTCAATGTCCACCAAACCCTTCCAGTATTTTCTGTTGGTCATGGGAGTTCTGTGTGCCAGGTTTGGCTCAATTCCATCTTTGGTGGAGTTCAGAATGCTCTTTGATTGGAGGCGAACTATAAATCCCAGCAACTACAACTCCCAAATGACAAAATCAATATACCCCACCAGTATCCAAATTTGGCCCTATGGGGTATTTGTGCCAAATTTGGTCCAGTGAATGACAATACACCCTGCAGATCAGATATTTACATGACGATTTGTAACAGGAGCAAAATGACAGTTGTGAAGTCGCAACGAAAATAATGTTATGGTTGGGGGTCACAACATGAGGAACTGGATTAAGGGGTCGTGGTGTTAGGCATCCCTTGTCTGCTGCGTGCCGTTTGCCCGCCTTGAGCCAATTTCCAAAGCGAACTCCTGATGCCAACCAGCCTTGCTGTTTGCATCCGTCCAAAGCCGTCCGCACAACATCGCATCCCTCGTTCTGCCCCCAAACTGGCACTTTCAAGGGGGCAGCCGGAGGAGACAAAGAGAAAGCAGGCCAACTGCTTAACACTAATTGTCATTTGGATTATTCGCCCGGCTGCCAACTGGCCGGTACGTTTGGCTGGAGCCGTTTAAGACCTTGCCTCCTCCTACGGTGCCAAAAGATCAAACAGCCGCAGACGCCACAAAAGACCTGCAAATGCCTGGCTAAGCTCGTCCTTCCCATTTTGAGCCACTGCCACATATAGCAGAGCGGAGACGGCGGAGATATCGGGAAGCGACATTTGGCGACTCCTCTGCCGTCCTGTTTTTCCTGCTTCAGTTTCAACTCTCTCTTTTTCCTTCTCCCTTGTTTGTTTGCTTGCATGCTGCAAGTTGCGTCTGGTGTAAGAGAATCAGCCGTCTACAAAGACGTTGCCCAGGGGATGGCCGGATGTGTTACGATCCTGCAGGGAAGTTTCCCGTATGTCCCCGAAAACAGAAGAACGGCCTGCCTCAGGGGAATAGGCTTGCTCCATCAATGACCAGAAAGGACAGAGAGTTTTATCTACGCTGACGATCATGCCATCACTGCCTGCTTGCCTCATCAATGTTTACACTGCTAGAATGGACAGAGTTTCATCTATGCTGATGATCGTGCCATCACTGCCTGCTTGCATCATCAATGTTTACACTGCTAGAAGGGACAGAGAGTTTCATCTATGCGGATGATCGTGCGATCACTGCCTGCTTGCCTCATCAATGTTTACACTGCTAGAAGGAACAGTGTCATCTATGCTGACGATCGTGGCATCACTGCCTGCTTGCCTCATCAATGTTTACACTGCTAGAAGGGAAAGAATTCCATCTATGCTGACAATCGTACCATCACTGCCTGCTTGCTCCATCAATGTTTACACAAATGACCAGAAGGGATGGAGAGTTTCATCTATGCTGACGATCATGCCATCACTGCCTGCTTGCTTCATCAATGTTTACACAATGACCAGAAGGGACAGAGAGTTTCATCTATGCTGATGATCGTGCCATCACTGCCTGCTTGCATCATCAATGTTTACACTGCAAGAAGGGACAGAGAGTTTCAACTATGCTGACAATCGTGCCATCACTGCCTGCTTGCTTCATCAATGTTTACACAAATGACCAGAAGGGACAGAGAGTTTCATCTATGCTGACGATCGTGCCATCACTGCCTGCTTGCTTCATCAATGTTTACACAAATGACCAGAAGGGACAGGGAGTTTCATCTATGCTGACGATCTTGCCATCACTGCCTGCTTGCCTCATCAATGTTTACACAAATGACCAGAAGGGACAGAGAGTTTCATCTATGCTGACAATCGTGCCATCACTGCCTGCTTGCATCATCAATGTTTACACAAATGACCAGAAGGGACAGAGAGTTTCATCTATGCTGACGATTGTGCTGCCTGCTTGCTTCATCAATGTTTACACAAATGATAAGCCACTTGCTATAGATGCAGCCACTGCCAGAAGGGACAGAGAATTTCATCTATGCTGACGTTCATGCCATCACCGCTCAAGCACGGAGCACTGAAATGGTTGAAGAGAAGCACTCTGAAGCTTTAGGTGCTCTTACTGCCTATTACAGGAAAACCAGCTGTTCCCTAATTTATCTAAAATGCAGACATGTGCTTTTCACTTTCAGAACAGACAAGCACCCTGAGCTCTGAGGATGACCTGGGAAGGAAATCCACTGGAGCATTGCAGCGCACCCAAATACCTGGGAGTCACTCTGGACCGTGCTCTGACCTACAAGAAGCACTGCCTGAACATCAAGCAAAAAGCGGGTGCTAGAAACAATATCATACGAAAGCTGACTTAACACAACCTGGGGATCACAACCAGACACAGTGAAGACATCTGCCCTTGCGCTATGCTACTCTGCTGCTGAATACTCATGCTCAGTATGGAACACATCTCACCACACTAAAACAGTGGATGTGGCTCTTAATGAGACATGCTGCATTATCACGGGATGTCTGCGCTCTACACCACTGGAGAAATTACACTGTCTAGCCGGTATTGCACCACCTGACATCTGCCTGGAAGTAGCAGTCAATAGTGAAAGGACCAAGGCAGAGACATCTCCAGCTCATCCCCTCTTTGGGTATCAGCCAGCACACCAATGCCTGAAATCAAGAAATAGTTTTCTAAGATCTATACAAATACTTGCAGGAACACCTCAGCAAGCAAGAGTCCAAAAGTGGCAGGCCCAAACCCAGAACCTCAACCAATGGTTGATACCCAATGAGAGACTCCCCCCTGGGCACACAGAAGACTGGGCAACTTGGAAGGCGCTGAACAGACTGCGCTCTGGCACCATGAGATGCAGAACCAACTTCAAGAAATGGGGCCACAAAGTGGAATCCACGACATGCGAGTGCGGAGAAGAGCAAACCACTGACCACCTGCTGCAATGCACCCTGAGCCCTGCCACATGCACCACGGAGGACCTTCTTGCAGCAACACCAGAAGCACTCCAAGGGACCAGCTTCTGGTCAAAGGACTTTTACCAAGTCTGCAAACTTTGTGTCTTGTTTGTGAGAGCCAGGTTTTGTCCTTTCTTTGCATTGGGCTCATTTGGGTATTTTCCACCCTTCGGTCAGGGTTTCCTAAATAACAAAGATGAGGCAATTCGGTGATTTCCAGAACCGGTTTACTGCACTGAATCATGAAACTACAAAACCTGAAAATGGCCCAAGTATGTATATAAACTGACCACAGAGAATCCTGCAGCCTGTGTAAAAGTGAGTGGACATTTCGTGGTTTTGAGCATCAGATTACGACTTTCTCATTCTCACTCGGCCGTGGAAACTCTCAGGGCAACATCCTCTCAGCCTTGGAATATATAATAATTATATACGATTGGGTTGTTGTAGGTGACCGAATGCAACATAAACACTTGACTCCAACAGACAAGAGTTCTTTCTCCCACGCTAGACATATTTCCACACATATATAAACCTCACTTGCCTGGTTTCCAACAGACCTCATGACCTCTGAGGATGACTGCCATAGATGTGGGTGAAACATCAGGAGAGAATGCTTCTGGAACATGACCAGACAGCCAGGAAATATCACAACAACTCAGTCATCCTTTTATTTGGTTAGGAAAAGGGGGGAAATCCAAGATTATCCAAAAATCCAAAATCCAGCCAGGCAAAGTCTTTCTATGGACTACAACTCCCATCTTCTGCCAACAGTAGATTCTGGGACTTGGAGTCAGAACAAAGATTTAATTATCTTTCCAGGCTTTGGAGAATATTGATTCAAGGTGAGAGTGAAGAAAAAGGAAAATAATCATTTAGTAGTGACTCACGAATGCCTTGCCCCTTCACTTCTGAGCAATTCTGGCTACCGGCCACCAATCATAAATATTGATTACTGCCCATCGGCCCTTCGTCACCTGATGAACCAACCTGGACACAGCAGATTATTTGAAAAGACAAAAATGCTGGACCAGTCTCACAACCACCATGTCAGACTACACAGAGAAGCCACTGAAATCCACAAGAAGCATGTGAGCAATCTCAACAGAAAGGAGGAAACCATGAAAATGAACACAATCTGGCTACCAGTATTAAAAAAACTAAAATTGCAACAGCACAACAACAGAGAGGAAACAAACAAGGACATCTAATCACCTCTCAACAAAAGATTGCCCCAGGCGCAGTCAGGCCATTGTATGCTACTCAAGGTGGTCAGTTGAAACATTCACACCTAGCTCCAGCAGACAAGAGTCCTTTGTCCCACCCTGGTCATTCCTCAGATATATAAACCCTTTTTCCTACTTCCAACAGACCTCACTACCTCTGAGGATGCTTGCCATAGATGCAGGCGAAACGTCAGGAGAGAATGCTTCTAGACCATGGCCATACAGCCCGAAAAAACCTACGACAACCCTGCTCTTTGATTGTAGGTGCATTGGACAATATCAGTTATATTATATTATTAGCATAGTACAATATTATATTAATTATATTAATACTATATATATATATTATATTATAGCCATAGTACAATATTATATTATTATATTAATATTATATTATTATTATATTATTGCCATAGTACAATATTATATTATTATATTATATTAATATTATATTATTGCCATAGTACTATATTATATAATTATATTAATATTATATTATTATATATCATATTATATTAATATTATATTATTAGCATAGTACAATATTATATTATTACATTAATATTATATTATTATATTATTATATTACATTAATATTATATTATTGCCATAGTACTATATTATATAATTATATTAATATTATATTATTATATATTATATAATTATTATGAAATTAGCATAGTACAATATTATATTACTATATTAATATTATATTATTATATATTATATTATATTAATATTATATTATTGCCATAGTACAATATTATATTGTATTAATATTATATTATTATATATATTAATATTAATATTATATTATTGCCATAGTACAATATTATATTATTATATTAATATTACATTATTATATATTATATTATATTATTGCCATAGTACAATATTATATTATTATATTAATATTATATTATTATATATTATATTATATTATATATTACATTATTAGCATAGTACAATATTATATTAATATTATATTATTATATATTATATTATATTACTATTATATTATTGCCATAGTACAATATTATATTATTATATTAATATTAATTATTATATATTATATTATATTAATATTATATTATTAGCATAGTACAATATTATATAATTATATTATTATTATATTATTATATATTATATTATATTAATATTATATTATTACCATAGTACAATATTATATTATTATATTAATATTATATTATTATATATTATATTATATTAATATTATATTATTCGCATAGTACAATATTATATTATTATATTATATTTCATATATTATATTATATTATATATATTATACTATGTATATATTACTAAATTATATTAATATTATATTATTCGCATAGTACAATAACAGCGCTCATGCAGTCATGGTGGCCAATAATATTAATATATTATATATTATATTATATATTATATATATATTATTAAATTATATTAATATTATATTAATATTATATAATTAGCATAGTACAATAATGGTGCTCATGCAGTCATGCCGACCACATGACGTTGGAGGTGTCTACGGACAATGCCGGCTCTTCGGCTTAGAAATTAATATATTAAATATTAATATATTGTACTATACCATTATATTTAATATATATTACATAAGTATATAACATAATATAATTGTATAACATAATTATTAATTATATATTAAATTATATATTATATTAATATTATTTTTAATTAGAGTATCATATTATTAGTATTATATTTCATTACATTATAATATTATACGCATATACTATTATATAACAATGCTATGGCTCACTCTTTCACCCTATGTGATTATAGTACCATGATACAATGGAAATACCCTATGGAGTCCCAGGATTTGTAGTTCAGGGAGGGTATTCCCTTCTGGACAAAGGTCACGCTCCTCCAGGTTGGGACACAGAACGGACCTTTCACCGAACCCAGGCTCAATAAATATAGTCGAAAGCTCAATCTGATTAGAGAAGAGTTAGCGCGCTCTTCAGAAGGAATCCAAAAGCCGATCAAGGCGAGAGGAAAGTGCAGGCAAATATGAGGATCAGGAGGATTACGTTATGTAAATAGCATGCAAATTCAACCGCTGGGAGGGGTGATGGGCCCGAGGCACTTCGGTCAAGTTCAACACTGCAAAGCTTTGGGGAAGGCTCTTGCACCGAGTAGTAAGGACTTGCAGCTCCAACATGGAGAGCAAGGGAGGGCATGGTGCATTCCTCCACACAATATCGCCTGAGCTCTGCAAGTGCAGCATTCTTCCAAATGAAGCACAGAGTGTTTGAGGACCGGGACATCCGTACGGATACCAAGGGGCTTGTTTAGAAAGCGGAGTAGTAAGGACCTGCAACTCCACCATGGAGAGCAAGGGAAGGCATGGTGTATTCCTCCATACAATACCGCCTGAGCTCTGCAAGTGCAGCATTTTTCCGAATGAAGCACAGAGTGTTTGAGGACCGGGACATCCGTAGGGATACCAAGGTGCTTGTTTAGAAAGCGGAGTAGTAAGGACTTGCAGCTCCAACATGGAGAGCAAGAGAGGGCATGGTGTATTCCTCCATACAATACCGCCTGAGCTCTGCAAGTGCAGCATTGTTCCGAATGAAGTATAGAGTGTTTGAGGACCGGGACATCCATATGGACATCCAAAGGTGCTTGTTTATAGAGCGGAGTAATAGAGACGTGCAGCTCCAACATGGAAAGCAAGGGAGGGCATGGTGTATTCCTCCATAAAATATTGGACTACACTTCCCATGATCCAGCTCATTGGGCAATACAGTCCAAGGGGCTGACAACTGGAATATATCTTCATGTTGATCATTTCCGCTCCCTTGGCAGCCACCTCTACACAAAAGTCAACACTGACACCAAACCCTAACTCTAACCCTAACCCATACCCATATAATATTGGACTACACTTCCCATGATCCACCTCATTGGGCAAAAGACTTGGAAGGAGGGCTGCCAGCTGGAATATACCTGCATGTTGACCATTTCTGCCCCCGTGGCAGCCACCTCTCCACAAAAGTCAACATTGACACCGAAATACAACACCGCCTGAGCTCTGCAAGTGCAGCATTCTTCTGAATGAAGCAGAGAATGTTTGAGTACCCCGACATCCGTTGGGATACCAAGGTGCTTGTTTATAAAGCGGAGTAGTAAGGACTTGCAGCTACAACATGGAGAGCAAGGGAAGGCATGATGTCTACCTCCATACAATATTGGACTACACTTCCCACGATCCATCTCGTTGGAGGGAGGGCTGCCAGCTGGAATATACCTGCATGTTGACCGTTTCTGCCCCTGTGCCAGCCACCTCTCCACAAAAATCAACATTGACACTGAAATACAGCAACGCCTGAGCTCTGCAAGTGCAGCATTCTTCCAAATGAAGCACAGAGGACCAGGACATCCATAGGGAGACCAAGGTGCTTGTCTATAAAGCTATTGTCCTCCCAACCCTGCTGTATGCTTGCGAAACGTGGACTGTCTACAAACATCACACTCAACTCCTGAACGATTTCATCAGCGTTGCTTCCAAAAAAGTCCTACAAGTGCAGCATTTTTCCGAATGAAGCAGGGAGTGTTTGAGGACCGGGACCATCCGTAGGGATAGCAAGGTGCTTGTCCACCCAACCCTGCTATATGCCTGCGAGATGTGGACTGTCTACAGACATCACACTCAACTCTTGGAACGATTCCATCAGCGTTGCTTCCAAAAAAAATCCTGCAAGTGCAGCATTTTTCCAAATGAAGCAGGGAGTGTTTGAGGACCGGGACATCCATAGGGAGACCAAGGTGCTTGTTTATAAAGCTATTGTCCTCCCAACCCTGAAATGTGGACTGTCTACAGACATCACACTCAACTCCTAGAACGATTCCATCAGCGTTGCCTCTGAAAAATCCTGCAAATCTCTTGGGAAGACAGGCGGACAAATGTCAGCGTGTTAGAAGAAGTGAAGATCACCAACACTGAAACGAAAGTCCTTCACCATCAACGCCTCTGAACCGGCCACGTTGTCCGGACTGGACTGTCTACAGACATCATAAGCGACTCCGGGAGCAATTCCATCACCGTCAGCTCCAACAAATCTCTTGGGAAGACAGGCAGGGAAATGTCAGCGTGCTGGAAGAAGAAGCAAAGACCACCAGCATTGAAACGATGGTCCTCCGCCATCAACTCCACTGGACCGGCCACGTTGTCCGAATGCCCAACCACCGTCTCCCAAAGCAGTTGCTCTACTCCGAACTCAACGGAAAACGGAATGTTGGTGGGCAGGAAAAGAGATTTAAAGATGGGCTCAAAGCCAACCTTAAAAACTCTGGCATAGACACTGAGAACTGGGAAGCCCTGGCCCTTGAGCGCTCTAACTGGAGGTCAGCTGTGACCAGCAGTGCTGCAGAATTTGGAGGCACGAATGGAGGGTGAAAGAGAGAAACGTGCCAAGAGGAAGGTGTGTCAAGCCAACCCCAACCAGAACCACCTTCCATCTGGTAACCAATGCCCTCACTTTGGGAGAACATGTGGGTCAAGAATAGGGCTCCACAGTCACCTACGGACCCACCACCAGGACACCGACCTTGGAGGACAATTCTACTCAGACAATGTGGCATGGACACTGAGAACTGGGAAGCCCTGGCCCTTGAGCGCTCTAACTGGAGGTCAGATAAAATCCAGATTACATATCTGCTTTGAACTGGATTATATATAATTTATTGATTGATTGATTGATTGTCGTGTCAGGAGTGACTTGAGAAACTGCAAGTCGCTTCTGGTGTGAGAGAATTGGCCGTCTGCAAGGACGTTGCCCAGATGATTTGATGTTTTTATCATCCTTTGTGGGAGGCTTCTCTCATGTCCCCGCATGAGGAGCTGGAGCTGATAGCGGGAGCTCATCCGCCTCTCTCCCTGTCGGACAAGTGTAGAGTCATATAATCCAGTTCAAAGAGGATAATCTGCATTTTACCTGGCAGTCTAGATAGGGTCAAAGTCTTCAGCTTTCTGTGCAAAGAGGGCGGGTGCTCATCAGGGACGATAAACAATGTGGAACAGGCGTGGATTTGCGTGTGTGTGTGTGGACACAGCGGCTTCCCATCCGCTCTAGCTCTCCAAACAAAGACCCAGGGACAAAATTCTTTGATTATAACCCCATCTATTATTTACTCCTCATTTGTTAAAATATTTATGTTCGGCCCCGCTATCTCGAGATCTCAGGGCCCGGCGCAGGCAGTAAAACAACATCCAGCAATTATTAAAAACCACTTAAAGCAACTCAGCCAGGAGAGATAACGTCCAAAAATCCACAACCCGGCAGGTCAGTGCCGGGCTGCGGTTAATGAATGCCAACGTTTGGGCCGAGAGCCAAGCTGGAGTTTGATCCGGGTGGCTTTTTGCCACCGGGATCCTACAATACGTGAAGTATAGGGCAGCTCACGACAGTGGGGCAGTGGATCCGTGCCAGGTTTTTGGCTGGCTTAACAGAACTCTCCAAGGTACCAAGGCAGCTTCCTGGAATAGGTTTCAGCACCATGGAGAGCTCCTTGGAAAGTCAATGCAATCCTATAGGGAACTTGCCATCCAAGGGACACAACAACAACCAACCATCATCGCTGACTTGTCCTAAGTCCTCTTCCTGCTCCAATTGCGGTCCAAAAAGTGGAACGTGGGTCAAAGAACACTAGACTTCATAATGTCCTCAAGTGAGGACAGGATCCCAAAGGCTATTTAGGACAAAGCCCCATTTTGTGTTGACATTGCTACAAGGCTGCCTACTTGAGTTGCTTGTATTCCATTCAAACTACTTCCTTTTCCTTCCTCATCAAAAAATATCCACGTTTTCACATACAAAGCGGCAATGGCCACCAGCTCATAAAAACACGTGTATCGTACCGATTATAATTAATTTGGGGCACATGGACTGGTTCGGCCAGCAGGATGGGCAGGGAAACCGTTCTTCCTATAGACAATTGGACAAGTGTCTTCAGAGACAGTGATAGATAGAGGGATGGACAGATAGATGGGTGGATTGATGGATAGATAGATAGATAGATGGGCAGATGGATGGACGGATGATAGATAGATGATGCATAGATAGATAGACAGGTGATAGATAGATAGATGGACAGATAGATGATAGACAGATGGATGAATGGACAGATGGATGGATGGATAGATAGATCATAGATGGATGGATGATAGACTGATAGATAGACAGACAGATGGATAGACAGGTGATATGATAGATAGATAAGATGATGGATGGACAGATGGCTAAATAACGATAGATGGCAAATGGATAGATAGCTGGATAGATAGCTGGATAGATAGCTGGATAGATAGATAGATAGATAGACAGATAGACAGATAGACAGATAGACAGATAGACAGCTGGATGGATGGATAGATAGATAGATGATATAGATAGTCGGATAGGTAGGTAATAGGTAGATAGAGAGATAGATAGATGATAGACAGATGGATGGATGGATGGATGGATGGATAGATGATAGATAGATAGACAGATGGATGGATGGATAGATAAATAGAGAAATTGATAGATCGATAGATGGAGGGATAAATGGATGGATAGATCATTGGATAGATAGATAGATCGATAGATGGAGGGATAAATGGATGGATAGATCATTGGATAGATAGATAGATAGATAGATAGATAGATAGATAGATAGATGATATAGACAGATGGATAGATCAATAGATAGATAGATAGATAGATAGATAGATAGATAGATAGATAGATAGATAGAGTGGAGGGTGACCAAAGAGCACAGAAATAATGTCTACTTTCAGGGAAATTTTGGGGGGAAAGATAAAATATTATCATCTTCTCTCTCCCTCTCTATCATTCTCTCTTTCCCTTTCTCTCTCTATATATACACACACGTGTGTTTGTATGTATAGATTTACTTTCCCTGTTTCACTGTTATTTTTATAGTGAAATTTTGAGGTATATTTAATAATAATAATAATAATAATAATAATAATAATTAATAATAATAATAAACTTAATTTAATACCCCGCCACCATCTCCCCAATGGGGACTCGGGGCGGCTTACATGAGGCCAAGCCCAACAGCATATTACAATAACATAAAACCAAAACACAATACAGGGGTTTTTATGCCAGCGTCATCTCACTCCTGAGATCCTTTTGAGAAATAGGAACCAAAAGGGAATGAGCAGCATCGGTTCCTATTTAGAGAGGGAAGAAACAGCCCTGACCGGCCTGTGTGAATAAACATCACAGTTACAGCTGCGTTTTGGTGCCAAATATATAAATATATATAAATATATATATTCCTTACGACTTCCTAGTCAATATTCGCAGCTTACTGTAGATAAGCCCAAGTGGACCGTGACCAAAATAAAAGTCTGTTTCTTCCCAGGGTTTAATGGTTATGCAGATTCCAACTTCATTTGACTCCAAATGGGCAGAGCAGGTTGTGGATTGGGAAGCCCTCGGGGCAGAGACGTCTCCTTTCGCCTTTAGAGACTTTGGAAATAAACATACGCATGAATGGGTCCGTCTGTGGCCTTTGCATGACAAAAAACAGAGCAATATCCCGCTTACTCGTTCACTTCCTTGTCTTAGAAAAGAGTGAAAGAAAGGCAAGAGAGAAAGGAAAAAAAGAAGCCTAATAATCCCTGACAGAACTCTTCCAAAAAATATTTTGCAAAAGAAATCTCTCCCCATTGCTTACAGTGGAAGTCTCCGTCAATTAGCATTCCTTTTTTTCCATGTCTGGAGAGATTTGAGAAACTGCAAGTCGCTTCTGGTGTGAGAGAATTGGCCACCTGCAAGAACGTTGCCCAAGGGACGCCCGGATGTGTTACCATCCTGTGGGGGGGTTCTCTCCTATCCCCACGTGGGAAGCTAGAGCTGACAGATGGGAGCTCACCCCACTCCCCGGATTCATACCGCCGACCTTTCGGTCAGCAGTCCTGCCTGCACAAGGGTTTAACACATGGTGCCACCGGGGGGCAATTAGCAACAATAATTAGCAATGTAATGTGCTCCAAGTGTGAGAGAATTGGCCGTCTGCAAGGACGTTGCCCAAGGGACACCCAGATGTGTTACCATCCTAGGGGAGGGTTCTCTCATGTCCCAGTGTGGGAAGCTAGAGCTGACAGATGGGAGCTCACCCCACTCCCCGGATTCAAACCGCCAACTTTTCGGTCAGCAGTCCTGCGTGCACAAGGGTTTAACCCATGGCGCCACCGGGGGCAATTAGCAACGATAATGAGCAATGTAATGTGCTCCCATAGGGCATGACTTACAGAATGGAGCTTTGTTTTGTTTACTTTTTGGCAACTCAAGGCTTCCAAGATCCGCTCTTTGTCGTTTGCTTGAGTGCCATCAAGTCCTTTCAGGCTTAAGGTGCCATGCAAGAAAAATATAATAAAGGCACCCCCAATGGATAGCCATTCAGCCTTTGTAATAATAATAATAATAATAATAATAATAATAATAGCAATAATAACAACAGCAGCAGCAGAAACTCCAGAGGCCATCCAGTCCAACCCTTTTCTGCCATGCAGGAAAAATATAATGAAAGCACCCCCAATGGATAGCCATTCAGCCTTGGTAATAATAATAATAATAATAATAATAATAATAATAATAATAATAATAATAATAACAACAACAACAACAACAACAAAACAACAACAACAACAACAACAGAAACAGAAACTTCAGAGGCCATCCAGACTCACCCCCTTCTGTCATGTAGGAAAAGCACCCCCAATAAATGGCCATTCAGCCTTGGTAATAATAATAATAATAATAATAATAATAATAATAATAACAACAACAACAACAAAACAACAACAACAACAACAAAACAACAACAACAACAACAGAAACAGAAACTTCAGAGGCCATCCAGACTCACCCCCTTCTGTCATGTAGGAAAAGCACCCCCAATAAATGGCCATTCAGCCTTGGTAATAATAATAATAATAATAATAATAATAATAATAATAATAATAACAACAACAACAACAAAACAACAACAACAACAACAAAACAACAACAACAACAACAGAAACAGAAACTTCAGAGGCCATCCAGACTCACCCCCTTCTGTCATGTAGGAAAAGCACCCCCAATAAATGGCCATTCAGCCTTGGTAATAATAATAATAATAATAATAATAATAATAATAATAATAATAACAACAACAAAACAACAACAACAGAAACAGAAACTTCAGAGGCCATCCAGACTCACCCCCTTCTGTCATGTAGGAAAAGCACCCCCAATAAATGGCCATTTAGCCTTTGTAATAATAATAATAATAATAATAATAATAACAACAACAACAACAACAAAACAACAACAACAACAAAACAACAACAACAACAACAGAAACAGAAACTTCAGAGGCCATCCAGACTCACCCCCTTCTGTCATGTAGGAAAAGCACCCCCAATAAATGGCCATTCAGCCTTGGTAATAATAATAATAATAATAATAATAATAATAATAATAACAACAACAACAACAAAACAACAACAACAACAACAAAACAACAACAACAACAACAGAAACAGAAACTTCAGAGGCCATCCAGACTCACCCCCTTCTGTCATGTAGGAAAAGCACCCCCAATAAATGGCCATTCAGCCTTGGTAATAATAATAATAATAATAATAATAATAATAATAATAATAATAATAACAACAACAAAACAACAACAACAGAAACAGAAACTTCAGAGGCCATCCAGACTCACCCCCTTCTGTCATGTAGGAAAAGCACCCCCAATAAATGGCCATTTAGCCTTTGTAATAATAATAATAATAATAATAATAATAATAATAACAACAACAACAAAACAACAACAAAACAACAACAGAAACAGAAACTTCAGAGGCCATCCAGACTCACCCCCTTCTGTCATGTAGGAAAAGCACCCCCAATAAATGGCCATTCAGCCTTGGTAATAATAATAATAATAATAATAATAATAATAATAACAACAACAAAACAACAACAACAGAAACAGAAACTTCAGAGGCCATCCAGACTCACCCCCTTCTGTCATGTAGGAAAAGCACCCCCAATAAATGGCCATTTAGCCTTTGTAATAATAATAATAATAATAATAATAATAACAACAACAACAAAACAACAACAAAACAACAACAGAAACAGAAACTTCAGAGGCCATCCAGACTCACCCCCTTCTGTCATGTAGGAAAAGCACCCCCAATAAATGGCCATTCAGCCTTGGTAATAATAATAATAATAATAATAACAACAACAAAACAACAACAACAGAAACAGAAACTTCAGAGGCCATCCAGACTCACCCCCTTCTGTCATGTAGGAAAAGCACCCCCAATAAATGGCCATTTAGCCTTTGTAATAATAATAATAATAATAATAATAATAATAAAAACCCTTGTGCCGACAGGACTGCTGACCAAATGGTCAGAGGTTCAATTCTGGGGAGCAAGGTGAGCTCCCATCTGTCAGCTCCAGCTTTCCATGCGGGAACGGAAGAGAAGCCTCCCACAGGATGGCAAAACATCCTGGCGTCCCCTGGGCAAAGTCCTTGGAGACAGGCAGTTCTCCCACACCAGAAGCGGCTTGCAGTTTCTCAAGTCGCTCCTGATATGAAATAATAATAATAATAATAATAATAATAATAGTCCCCGGTTGTGCAATGGGTTAAACCCAAGTCACTCCTAATATGAAATAATAATAGTAATAATAATAATAGCAGAAACTCTAGAGGCCATCCAGTCCAACCTTTTCCTGACATACAGAAAAAGCACAATCAAAGGACCCCCAATGAATGGCAAACCAGCCTTTGTAGTAGTAGTAGTAGTAGTAGTAGTAATAAATAATAATAATAATAATAATAATAATAATAATAGAAACTCTTGAGGGCATCCAGTCCCACCCCCTTCTGTCATGCAGGAAAAGCACCCACAACAGATGGCCATCCAGCCTTGGTAGTAGTAGTAGTAGTAGTAGTAAGAAGAAGAAGAAGAAGAAGAAGAGTCCCCGGTTGCGCAATGGGTTAAACCCAAGTCACTCCTAATATGAAATAATAATAATAATAATAATAATAATAATAATAATAGCAGAAACTCTAGAGGCCATCCAGTCCAACCTTTTCCTGACATACAGAAAAAGCACAATCAAAGGACCCCCAATGAATGGCAAACCAGCCTTTGTAGTAGTAGTAGTAGTAGTAGTAGTAATAAATAATAATAATAATAATAATAATAATAATAATAATAATAATAGAAACTCTTGAGGGCATCCAGTCCCACCCCCTTCTGTCATGCAGGAAAAGCACCCACAACAGATGGCCATCCAGCCTTGGTAGTAGTAGTAGTAGTAGTAGTAAGAAGAAGAAGAAGAAGAAGAAGAGTCCCCGGTTGCGCAATGGGTTAAACCCAAGTCACTCCTAATATGAAATAATAATAATAATAATAATAATAATAATAATAATAGCAGAAACTCCAGAGGCCATCCAATCCAACCCCTTTCTACCATGCAGGAAAAGCACAAGCAAAGCACCCGCAATGAATGGCCACCCAGCCTTTGTAATAATAATAATAATAATAATAATAATAATAATAATAATAGCAGAAATCCCAGGGGCAATCCAGTTCAACCCCTTTCTGCAAAATGAATGCAGCTTGATGTCATTTAATGGTTTTAAAATTGCAGGAGCTGTAGTTTTACAAGGTCTTAGGCATTCTCTGCCCAAGAGTGCCGGTGCTTAACCAAACTACAAGTCCCAGGACTCCATCGCAATGACAAAAGTGGGCTTCCAGCACTGCATGTGAACTGCAGGCCACTTGGGCTCTCCAAAAAACGACTCCTGTTTTCTTTCTCACCACATACGTTCCAATACAGAAACACGTCTATATTCTCAGAAAAACCACATTAACCATCTTCCGGCTGCAGAAGAGGCGACGTCAACTACAACTCCCTAATGTCAAGGTCTATTTCTCCTAAACTCCACCACCATTTGGGTATATTGAGTATCTGTGCCTAGTTTGGTCCAGATCCATCACTGTTTGAGTCCACAATGCTCTCTGGATGTAGGTGAACTACAACTCCCAAACTCAAGGTCAACGCCCACCAAACCCTTCCAGTATTTTTTGTTGGTCATGGGAGTTCTGTGTGCCAGGTTTGGTTCAATTCCATCATTAGTGGAGTTCAGAATGCTCTTTGATTGAAGGTGAACTATAAATCCCAGCAACTACAACTCCCAAATGACAAAATCAATATACAAATTTGTGAGTATGGGGTATTTGTGCCAAATTTGGTCCAGTGAATGAAAATACACCCTGCAGATCAGATATTTACATGACGATTCGTAATGGGAGCAAAATGACAGTTGTGAAGTCGCAACGAAAACAATGTTATGGTTGGGGGTCAGCACAAAATTAAGGGGTCGCGGCATTAGGAAGGTTGAGAAACCCTGCTATAGATTGTAGTGCAAATCTATCTATATAAATAAAAATGTAATGTTAGTTCGTGCTACCATCAAAACTCAAAAACCACTGGGGGAATTGACACCAAATTTGGACACAAGGACAACTAACATTCCAATTTATGTCCTCCACTATTTTGTCATTTGGGAATTGCCGTTGCTGGGATTTATAGTTTACCTACAATCAAAGAGCATTCTGAACTCCACCAATGATGGAATTGGGCCAAACTTAGCACACAGGGCTCCCATGCCCAACAGAAAAAACTGGAAAGGTTTGGTGGACATTGACCTTGAGTTTGGGAATTATAGTTCACCCACATCCAGAGAGCACTGTGGACTCAAACAATGATGGGTCTGGACCAAACTTGGCACGAATATCCCATATGCCCAAATATGGACACAGATGGAGTTTAAGGGAAATAGACCTTGACATTTGGGAGTTGTGGTTGCTGGGATTTATAGTTCACGTACAATCAAAGAGCATTCTGAACTCCACCAGTGATGAAATTCAACCAAACATGGCATACAGAACTTCCATGACCAACAGAACACACTGGAAGGGTTTGGTGGGCATTGACCTTTAGTTTGGGATTATAGTTCACCCACATCCAGAGAGCACTGTGGACTCAAACAATGATGGATCTGGACCAAACTTGGCACAAATATCCCATATGCCCAAATATGGACACAGATGGAGTTTAAGGGAAATAGGCCTTGACATTTGGGAGTTGTGGTTGCTGGGATTTATAGTTCACCTACAATCAAAGAGCATTCTGAACTCCACCAGTGATGAAATTCAACCAAACATGGCATACAGGACTTCCGTGACCAACAGAACACACTGGAAGGGTTTGGTGGGCATTGACCTTGAGTTTGGGAATTATAGTTCACCCACATCCAGAGAGCACTGTGGACTCAAACAATGATGGATCTGAACCAAACTTGGCACAAATATCCCATATGCCCAAATATGGACACAGATGGAGTTTAAGGGAAATAGACCTTTACATTCGGGAGTTGTGGTTGCTGGGATTTATAGTTCACCTACAATCAAAGAGAATTCTGAACTCCACCAATGATGAAATTCAACCAAACATGGCATACAGGACTTCCATGACCAACAGAACACACTGGAAGGGTTTGGTGGGCATTGACCTTGAGTTTGGGAATTATAGTTCGCCCACATCCAGAGAGCACTGTGGACTCAAACAATGATGGATCTGGACCAAACTTGACACAAAAATTCCATATGCCCAAATATGAACATAGATGGAGTTTGGAGGAAATAGACCTTGACATTTGGTTTTGTAGTTACTGGGATTTATAGTTCACTACAATTAAAGAGCATTCTGAAACCCACAAACGACAGAAATGGGGCAAACTTCCCACACAGAACCCCCATGACCAACAGAAAATACTTAAGGCCATCTAGTCCAACTCTCTTCACCAGAGCAAGGAAATGGAATCAGAGCCCTCCTGACAGAGAGCCATCCAGTCATAGATATAGATAGATAGATATGATTCTTACACAGATATAGTATCACAGATTTGAAAGAGACCCTTAAAGAAGGACCATGTACGTGTGAAAAAGATCTTGGAGTCCTCGTGGACAACAAGTTAAACATGAGCCAACAATGTGATGTGGCGGCAAAAAAAAGACAATGGGATTTTGGCCTGCATCAAGAGGAGCCTAGTGTCCAGATCCAGGGAAGTCATGCTCCCCATGCTCTATTCCACTTTGGTTAGACCACTTTACCTGGAATATTGTGTCCAATTCTGGGCACCACAATTCAAGAGAGATATTGACAAGCTGGAATGTGTCCAGAGGAGGGCGACTCAAATGATCAAGGGTCTGGAGAACAAGCCCTATGAGGAGCGGCTTAAGGAGCTGGGCATGTTTAGCCTGAAGAAGAGAAGGCTGAGAGGAGATATGATAGCCATGTATAAATATGTGAGAGGAAGCCACAGGGAGGAGGAGGGAGCAAGCTTGTTTTCTGCTTCCCTGGAGTCTAGGATGTGGAACAATGGCTTCAAACTACAAGAGAAGAGATTCCATCTGAACATGAGGAAGAACTTCCTGACTGTGAGAGCCGTTCAGCAGTGGAACTCTCTGCCCCGGAGTGTGGTGGAGGCTCCATCTTTGGAAGCTTTTAAGCAGAGGCTGGATGGCCATCTGTCAGGGGTGATTTGAATGCAATATTCCTGCTTCTTGGCAGAATGGGGTTGGACTGGATGGCCCAGGAGGTCTCTTCCAACTCTTTGATTCTATGATTCTATGATATGTTGCATGTTCCAGAGTAGGCAAACCAGACACTCTCCACATCAACACTGACAAAGAAACAACAAGAAATACTGTTTACTCACAAGAATAAAGGAATTACATAGATTAGAAACCAACACTTTCTCATTACTTTATTTTCCAGATCACCAGACTGGGCCACAGCAACGCCTGGCAGGGGACAGCTAGTTGTAGATAAAATAGGATGTCTGTCTGCAGTGCTAAAATATCTGTGTTGTTTGCCTGGACTAGAGATTAGAGATTGTTCTGGTCGGAGGGGGAGGAGGAGGAGACGGTGGTGAAGGTGCCGGCGCGGGAAGCTGTTTAGAAGGAGGGGTGTTCCATAAAAGGGTGTTTGCTCATGTGCTTAGTTTTATTGCTTTTCATTCTACACCTCTTGTTTTAGCACCTGGAAAATTGGCGGTGCCACCTATTTGGAAAGCCCATAAATCTCCCCCCCCCCCCCCCGCCCTCAGCTCAACCTCCTCCTCCTCCTTCGCAGATGTTGAGCAAACTTTTTGCAAGGCTTCCAAGCCATTCCTCGCAGGAGGGCCAAAGAGGAGAAGCAGGTTTCTTTCGGGGTAGCCAAACCTGACCGACTCCTTACTTAAAGCAAACCTGGGATTATCTATCCACGCCCAGTCTGTAAAAGGAGTTGAAGGAGAAGGCAGGCATACACACACACATAGCATAGTGTTTGCACACTCGGAGGAATGCACATACACTGTACTATAGGGTGGGAATATGTCTACATTCAGAGAAATACACTGAAGTACAAGGATGGGAATATTTGCATATTCAGACAAATGTACATATACTATACTATAGGGATGGGAATATTTGCACACTCAGATAAATGCACATATATGCATTGGATTATAAGGGATGGGAATATTTGCACACTTAGATAAATGCACATATATACATTGTGCTATAAGGGATGGGGATATTTGCACACTTAGATAAATGCACATACATACATTATAGGGACGGGGGTGTTTGCACACTCAGATAAATGCACATATATACATTGTGCTATAAGGGATGGGAATATTTGCATGCTCAAATAAATGCACATATATACATTGTACTATAAGATAGGAATATCTGGACAGGTTATACACTATGCTACAGGGATGGGAATATTTGCACCCTCAGATAAATGCACATACACTATACTATAGGGATGGGAATATTTGCACATTCAGATAAATGCACATACATACATTGGACTATAGTGATGGGAATGTTTGCATACTCAGATAAATGCACATATATACATTGTACTATCAGATGGGAATATTTGCACATTCAGACAAATCACTATACTACAGGGATGGGAATATTTGCACACTCAGATAAATGCAAATATACTATACTACAAGGATGGGAATATTTACACTCTCAGATAAATGCACATATATACATTGTGCTATAAGGGATGGGAATATTTGCACATTCAGATAAATGCACATACATTATACTATAGGGATGGGAATATTTGCACACTCAGATAAATTCACATATATACACACTGTACTATAAGGGATGGGAATATTTGCACATTCAGACAAATGCAGATACATTGTACTATAGGGATGGGAATATTTCCACACTCAGATAAATGCACATATATACATTGTACTATAAGGGATGGGAATATTTGCACATTCAGACAAATGCTCGTACATACATTATAGGGATGGGGATATCTGCACACTCAGATAAATGCACATACATTGGACTATAGGGATGGGAATATTTGCACATTCACACAAATGCACATACATACATTATACTATAGGGATGGGAATATTTGCACACTTAGATAAATGCACATATATACATTGTACTATAAGGGATGGGAATATTTGCACATCAGATAAATGCACATATATACACTATACTATAGGGATGGGAATATTTGCACACTCAGATAAATGCATATATATACATTGTGCTATAAGGTATGGAAATGTTTGCACATTCAGACAAATGCACATACATACATTGGACTATAGGGATGGGAATATTTGCACATTCAGACAAATGCACATACACTATACTATAGGGATGGGAATATTTGCACACTCAGATAAATGCAGATACATTTTACTAAGGAGATGGGAATATTTACACACTCAGATAAATGCACATACATACATTGGGCTATAGGGATGGGAATATTTGCACACTCAGACAAATGCTGATACATTGCACCATAGGGATAGGAATATTTGCACACCTAGATAAATGCACATATATACACTGTACTATCAGATGGGAATATTTGCACACTCAGACAAATGCACATACACTATACTATAGGGATGGGAATATTTGCACATTCAGATAAATGCACATACATACATTGGACTATAGTGATGGGAATGTTTGCATACTCAGATAAATCCACATATATACATTGGAATATAGCAATGGTAATATTTGCACATTCAGAAAAATGCACATACACTAGACTATAGGTATGGGAATATCTGCACACTCGGACAAATGCACATACATACATTGGACTATAGGGATGGAATATATGCACTTTCAGACATATGCACATACATTGAACTATAGGGATGGGAATATCTGCACACTCAGATAAATACACATACATACATACATAACATTGGACTATAGGGATGTGGATATTTGCCCATTCAGGTAAATGCACAAACATACATTGCACTATAGGATGGGCATATTTGCACACTGAGACAAATGTGCACACATACATTGGAATATAGGAATGGGAATATTTGCACACTCAGACAAATGCACATACATTGTACTGTGGGAATGCAAATGTTTGCACATTCAGACAAATGCACATACACTTTACTGTAGGGATGGGGATATGTGTACATTCAGATAAATGCACATACATACATTGCACTATAGGGATGGGGGTGTTTGCACATTCAGACAAATGCATACATTGTACTGTAGAGATGGGAATATTTGAACATTCAGACAAACATTGTACTATAGGGATGGGAATATTTGCACATTCAGACAAAATGCACATACATTGCACTATAGGAATGGGAATATTTGCACATTCAGATAAACATTGTACTACAGGGTTGGAAATGTTTGCACATTCAGACGAATGCACATATATTACGGGACGGGAATATTTCTACATTCAGATATATGCACACACATACATTGCACTGTAGGAATGGAAATATGTACACATTCAGACAAATGCACATACATTGTACTGTAGGATGGGAATATTTGTACATTTAGACAAATACACTTCACTACAGGGATGGGAATATTTGTACATTCAGATGAATGCACATACATTGTGCAATATTGGGTTGGGGATGTTTGCACATTGGGAAAAATGCACATACATTGCACTATTTGGATGTGAATACTTGCACATTCAGACCAATGGACATACATTGCACTATAGGGATGGGGATGTTTGCACATTGGGAAAAATGCACATACATTGCACGATTTGGATGTGAATACTTGCACATTCAGACCAATGGACATACATTGCACTATAGGGATGGGGATGTTTGCACATTGGGAAAAATGCACATACATTGCACTATTTGGATGTGAATACTTGCACATTCAGACCAATGCGCATACATTGCACTATAGGGACGGGGATGTTTGCACATTTAGATGAATTCACACATATTGTACCACAGGCATGGGAATATTTGCACTTTGAGCTTTGGACCAACGTTCAGCTCCGATCGACAACAGGAGATGTAAAGTTGTGAAATCCAAGATCCAAATTGTGAGGTTTGGGGTGAAAAACACATTTTATGTTTCACTTTGGGAGTCAGAAGGATGCGCATTTGCAAAAGGGTTTCCTGGTGGGCGTTCTTTTCGAATGTATGCACATATATTGTACAATATAGGGTTGGGAATGTTTTCACATTCAGACAAATGCACATAACACTGTATTATTTGGATGTGAATACGTGTACATTCAGACAAATGCACATACATACATTGCACTATAGGAATGGGGGTGTTTGCACATTCAGACAAATGCATACACTGTACTGTAGGGATGGGAATGTTTTCACATTCAGATGAATGCATATACATTGTACAAGGGATGGGAATATTTAAACATTCAGACAAACATTGTACTATAGGGATGGGAATATTTGCACATTCAGACAAAATGCACATACATTGCACTATAGGAATGGGAATATTTGCACATTCAGATAAACATTGTACTATAGGGATGGAAATGTTTGCACATTCGGACGACTGCACATATATTATGGGATGGGAATATTTCTACATTCAGATATATGCACAATCATACATTGTACTGTAGGGATGGAAATATGTACACATTCAGACAAATGCACATACATTGTACTATAGGATGGGAATATTTGTACATTTAGACAAATACACTTCACTACAGGGATGGGAATATTTGTACATTCAGGTGAATGCGCATACATAGTGCAATATAGGGTTGGGGATGTTTACACATTTGGAAAAATGCACATACACTGCACTATTTGGATGTGAATACTTGCACATTCAGACCAATGGACATACATTGCACTATAGAGATGGGGATGTTTGCACATTTAGATAAATGCACACACATTGTACCACAGGCATGGGAATATCTGCACTTTGAGCTTTGGAACAACGTTCATCTCCTGATGTAAAGTTGTCAAATCCAAGATCCAAATTGTGAGGTTGGGGGTGAAAAACACATTTTATGTTTCACTTTGGGAGTCAAAAGGATGCGCATTTGCAAAAGGGTTTCCTGGTGAGCGTTCTTTTCGAATGTATGCACATATATTGTACAATATAGGGTTGGGAATGTTTTCACATTCCAATAAATGCACATAACACTGTATTATTTGGATGTGAATACTTGTACATTCAGACAAATGCACATACATTGCACTATGGGGACAGGGATGTTTGCACATTTAGGGTGCCGTACTTGGGGTGGGTTTGTTTACGAAAGAAAAACACATTCCAAATAAATGCAAATAAGTTTGAAATAAAAATAACTTTATTTTGAACTAAAATAACAAACAAATAAATGAAATAAAAGCTAAAATAGTAAACAAGAGGCCTAAAAATGGGAGACGAAATGGGAGACGAATTAGTTGAAAATGGATTCTTTCAATGGGGAAAGCAAGATTTCCTAGACTCAGAGCCGCTGTCTGACTATATACATGCATGCACGCACACATCCATGCACACGAGAGAGATCTGGCTTGCAAGTTGCAAAGGGATTTTTGCTCATTTCCTGGGGAAAAAATCCCTTTGCAAGCCAGAGCCGACCACAAAAAAAATTCCGTCCGGATTGCAGACATGCCTCCCAACCATTTTGAGAAAGGCCTCTCTGTCTGCGCATTCATGCTCCGTCTCAATGCAACCTCTCCAAAGGCTTCGAAAGAAATCTGGGAGCAAAAACAAAGCCGTTGCTGAGAACTAGGCGGTATTTCCATCTGTTTCGAATCATAAACACACACACACATATATATCTGATTTCACGGAAGAGCAATGAATTGCAGGACGGGAAAGAGGCAGGGAAACAATATTTGAACAGAAAGATGGAGGACACTGTATATTATGCTTTCCGTTCGGTGGAAGGACGAGAAAAACGAGAAACGGAGTCCAGGTTGTGGTTCCGTTTAGAGAAAAATAAACCCAACTTCCTATATATAAATAAAAATTTAATGTTAGTTCGTGGGATTAACAGAACTCAAAAACCACTAGATGAATAGACACCAAATTTGGACACAAGATGCCTAACAACCCAATGTATGTCCTTCACTCACTTGCTGGGATTTATAGTTCACCTACAATCAAAGAACATTCTGAACCACACCAGCGATATACTTGGACCAACAGAAAATTGAACCAACAGAAAATGCTGGAAGGGTTTGGTGGGCTTTGACCTTGAGTTTGGGAGTTGTAGTTCACCCACATCCAGAGATCACTGTGGACTCAAACAATGATGGATAGGGACCAAAGTCTACACGAATACTCAATATATTCAAATGTATACCAAATTTGGACACAAGACACCTAACAACCCAATCTATGTCCTTCACTCAAAAAAAATGATTTTGTCATTTGGGAGTTGTAGTTTGCTGCAATTTATAGTTCACCTACAATCAAAGAGCATTCTGAACCCCACCAATGATGGAATTGAACCAAACTTGGCACACAGTTCTCCCATGACCAACAGAAAGTACTGGGAGGGTTTGGTGAGCAGTGTCCTTGAGTTTGGGAGTTGTAGTTTGCCTACATCCAGAGAGCACTGTGGACTCAAACAATGATGGATCTGGACCAAACTTGGCATGAATGCTCAATATGCCCAAATGTGAACACTGGTGGAGTTTGGGGAAAATAGAATCTTCACATTTGGGAGTTGTAGTTGCTGGGATTTATAGTTCACCTACAATCAAAGAGCATTCTGAACCCCACCAACGAGAGAATTGGGGCAAACTTCGTCAAAAACCACTAGACGAATTGACACCAAATTTGGACACAAGACACCTAACAGCCCAATGTATGTCCTTCACTCAAAAAGTTGATTTTGTCATTTGGGAGTTGTAGTCTGCTGGGATTTATAGTTCACCTACAATCAAAGAGCATTCTGAACCTCACCAATGATTGAATTGAACCAAGCTTGGCACACAGAACTCCCATGACCAACAGAAAATACTGGAAGGGTTTGGTGGCCATTGGCCTTGAATTTGGGAGTTGTAGTTTGCCTACATCCAGAAAGCATGGTGGTCTCAAAATATGATGGATTGGGACCAAAGTCTACAAAAATACTCAATAGATCCAAATGTATACCAAATTTGGACACAAGACACCTAACAACCCAATGTATGTCCTTCACTCAAAAAAAATTTATTTTGTCATTTGGGAGTTGTAGTTTGCTGGGATTTATACTTCACCTACAATCAAAGAGCATTCTGAACCACACCAGCGATATACTTGGACCAACAGAAAATTGAACCAACAAAAAATGCTGGAAGGGTTTGGTGGGCATTGACCTTGGGTTTTGGAGTTGTAGTTCACCTACATCAAGAAAGCATTGTGGACTCAAAATATGATGGATCTGGACCAAACTCTACAGAAATACTCAATATGCCCAAGTGTGAACACTGGTGGAGTTTGGGAAAAATAGAATCTTGACATATTGGGAGTTGTAGTTGCTGGGATTTATAGTTCACCTACAATCACAGAGCATTCTGAACCCCAGCAATGATGGAATTGAACCAAACTTGGCACACAGTTCTCCCATGACCAACAGAAAACACTGAAAGGGTTTGGTGGGCTTTGACCTTGAGTTTGGGAGTTGTAGTTCACCCACATCCAGAGACCACTGCCGGCTCAAACAATGATGGATCAGGACCAAAGTCTACACGAATACTCAATATATCCAAATGTATATCAAATTTGGACACAAGACACCCAACAACCCAATCTATGTCCTTCACTCAAAAAAAATGATTTTGTCATTTGGGAGTTGTAGTTTGCTGGGATTTATAGTTCACCTACAATCAAAGAGAATTCTGAACCTCACCAATGATTGAATTGAACCAAGCTTGGCACACAGAACTCCCATGATTAACAGAAAATACTGGAAGGGTTTGGTAGGCAGTGTCCTTTGGTTTTGGAGTTGTAGTTCACTTTATCCAGAGATCACTGTGGACTCAAACAATGATGAATCGGGACCAAACTCTACACAAATACTCAATATATCCAAATGTATACCAAATTTGGACACAAGATACCTAACAACCCAATGTATGTCCTTCACTCAAAAAAAATTGATTTTGTCATTTGGGAGTTGTAGTTTGCTGGGATTTATAGTTCACCTACAATCAAAGAGCATTCTGAACCTCACCAATGATTGAATTGAACCAAGCTTGGTGCACAGAACTCCCATGACTAACAGAAAATACTGAGTTTGGTGGGCATTGACCTTGGGTTTTGGAGTTGTAGTTCACCTACATCAAGAAAGCATTGTGGACTCAAAATATGATGGATCTGGCCAAACTCTACACGAATACCTAATATGCCCAAATGTGAACACTGGTGGAGTTTGGGGAAAACTGAATCTGGACATTTGGGAGTTGTAGTTGCTGGGATTTATAGTTCACCTACAATCACAGAGCATTCTGAACCCCACCAATGATAGAAATGTGCCAAACCTCCCACACAGAACCGCCATGTGGTCCACAGCAATGCGTGGCAGGGGACGGCTAGTTATAAATAAAGTAAAGCAATAGCAATAGCAATTCAGCCCCAAAACGTTTGTCAACATCAGCAACAACAACCTTTTATTATGGTCCAATGGCCCTTATTGCAGAATAGGTGTGTACAAGGTATGCCATTGGTTTAAGATCAGTTCTGAGAAAACCTTGGTCTTTCGTGTTTGCCAAAGAGCTTTTGAAAGGACCTTAAGCCAGCATTTCTCAACCTGGAGATCATGACCCCTGGGGAAGTGGCGAGGGGGTGTCGGAGGAGTCGCCAAAGACCACAGTATTTTCTGTAGGTCATGGGGGTTCTGTGTGGGAAGTTTGGGCCAATTGTATTGTTGGTGGGGTTCAGAATGCTCTTTGATTGTCAGGGGAGTTCTGTGTGCCAAGTTTGGTTCAATTCCATCTTTGGTGGAGTTCAGAATCGTCTTTGATTGTAGGTGAACTATAAATCCCAGCAACTACAACGCCCAAATGTCAAGGTCTATGTCCCCCAAACTCCACCAGAGTTCACATTTGGGCATATTGAGTATCAATGCCAAGTTTGGTCCAAATCTATCATTGTTTGAGTCCACAGTACTCTCTGGATGTAGGTGAACTACAACTCCCAAACTCAAGGTCAATGCCCACCAAACCTTTCCAGTACTTCCTGTTGATCATGAGGGTTCTGTGTGCCAAGTTTGACCCAATTCCATTGTTGGTGAACTTCAGAATACTCTTTGATTGTAGGTGACCTATAAATCCCAGCAACTACAACTCCCTAATGTCAAGGTCTATTTTCCCCAAATTGTACCAGTTTTCACATTTGGGCATATTGAGTATCAGTGCCAAGCTTGGTCCAGATCTATCATTGTTTGAGTCCACAGTGCTCTCTGGATGTAGGTGAACTACAACTCCCAAACTCAAGGTCAATGCCCACCAAACTGTGCCCGTATTTTCTGTCAGGGGACTGTTGATAGTGGGAGTTCTATGTACCAAGATTGGTTCAATTCCATCGTAGTTGGCGTTCAGAATGCTCTTTGATTGTAGGTGAACTATAAATCCCAGCAACTACAACTCCCAAATGACACCCCTCCCCCAAACCCACTAGTACTGACATTTGGGCATATGTGCCAAATTTGGTCCATTGAGTGAGAATACATCCTGCATAACGGATATTTACATCACAATTCATAACAGTAGCAAAGTGACAGTTACGAAGTAGCAACGGAAATAATGTTATGGTTGGGGGTCACCACCACATGAGGCCCTGTATTTGGAAGGTTGAGAAACACTGCCTTAAACCCATAGCGAGGAACCAACACCCAGAGCTGGAGACTTCGTGCCCAAGAAGATGACAACAGAACCTCACAACCTCTGAGGATGCTTGCCATAGATGCAGGCGAAACGTCAGGAGAGAATGCCTCTAGTCTAGACCATGGCCATATAGCCCGAAAAAACCTACAACAACCCAGTGATTCCGGCCATGAAAGCCTTCGACAATACATTGAATTTTGCAAGGCAAGGGTTTGTTTTCAGACCGGCCCGGTTTTGCAAAGGACGCCGTCATTTTTATTTGCAATCGTAAAGGAAGAAGACTCTCCGAATCCTCTTGCAAAACATCTATTTTTTTCCTACCAAGGTTGCACATTCTCCAATGGCTGATGGCGGAGATTGCAAAAGGGGAGCGGTCAGAGCAAAAAAAAAAAAAGGAAATAGGGAGGTTTAAAAATACATCCTCGCCCAGCTGTTCGAGTGAGCAAGAGCTGCCATTGCGAAGCCTCCATCGCGAAGGTTGCCAAAAAGGTTTCACAGCAAACAGCAAACCAAGACTTGACTCCAAAAACAAACCCCAAACACAAATACATTGCAATACATTGCAAATATCGAATGCCGTGGGGCACGTTAAGAGGAATGCATCCCAGACAAAGGCTCCGGCCAACGAGATTAACGAGACTCAAATGAAAATAGAGAGTATTTTGAGAATTCGCCCAACCAAATGCCGTAAGAGACGTCGTTCTAGGATTTGCAACCGTCGAAAAGACAGAAATATCATCCCTTCTCGTTTGCAAACCTATTTTTGGACTGTGCAAAAGATTCCAGCCTTTCTCAAAAGCTCCATTTTGTAAACAGAGTTTCCAAATTGTGCTTCCAAAGCCACTTCCACAAGTTTTGCAGTTTGCCGTAAGAGACGTCGTTCTAGGATTTGCAACCGTCGAAAAGAAGGAAATATCATCCCTCTCTTTGCAAACCTATTTTCGGACTGTGCAAAAAGATTCCAGCCTTTCTCAAAAGCTCCATTTTGTAAACAGAGTTTCCAAATTGTGCTTCCAAAGCCACTTCCACAAGTTTTGCAGTTTGCCGTAAGAGACGTCGTTCTAGGATTTGCAACCGTCGAAAAGAAGGAAATATCATCCCTCTCTTTGCAAACCTATTTTCGGACCGTGCAAAAAGATTCCAGGCTTTCTCAAAAGCTCCATTTTGCAAACAGAGTTTCCAAATTGTGCTTCCAAAGCCACTTCCACAAGTTTTGCAGTTTGCCGTAAGAGACGTCGTTGTAGGATTTGCAACCGACGAAAAGACAGAAATATCATCCCACTCTTTGCAAACCTATTTTCGGACTGCGCAAAAAGATTCCAGGCTTTCTCAAAAGCTCCATTTTGTAAACAACCTTTCCAAATTGTGCTTCCAAAGCCACTTCCACAAGTTTTGCAGTTTGCCGTAAGAGACGTCGTTCTAGGATTTGCAACCGTCGAAAAGACGGAAATATCACCCCTTCTCGTTTGCACACCTATTTTTGGACTTTGCAAAAGATTGCAGCCTTTCTCAAAAGCCCCATTTTGTAAACAGAGTTTCCAAATTGTGCTTCCAAAGCCACTTCCACAAGTTTTGCAATTTGCCGTAAGAGACGTCGTTCTAGGATTTGCAACCGTCGAAAAACGGAAATATCATCCCTTCTCGTTTGCAAACCTATTTTTGGACTTTGCAAAAGATTCCAGCCTTTCTCAAAAGCTCCATTTTGTAAACAGAGTTTCCAAATTGTGCTTCCAAAGCCACTTCCACAAGTTTTGCAGTTTGCCGTAAGAGACGTCGTTCTAGGATTTGCAACCGTCGAAAAGACGGAAATATCATCCCTCTCTTTGCAAACCTATTTTCGGACTGTGCAAAAGATTGCAGCCTTTCTCAAAAGCTCCATTTTGTAAACAGAGTTTCCAAATTGTGCTTCCAAAGCCACTTCCCCATATTTTGCAATTTTCTGGCACTATGCAAAATGGGTGTGAATTTGGACCCTCGAAAATGTTTCCTCTGCCGGAGGATGCACGAGCTCCAGGGACCTCGGATGCATGGATGGCGTGCGCGCATCCATACGGGATTCAAATAGGAATCCCATATAGGGATAAACAAAACATATTGTGGGAAGACAACAAACTAATCGGAGAAGTGGAAAAATAACAGACCTGGGACGGACATGACAGCACAACGACCAAAACAATCCGCAATCCTAATCCGAGTCTATCTTTTACAACTGTTTATATAGGACCTGGAGCACTATATAGTGTACAGACATAGGAAGGTTGCACATAGGCCCCATATAGTCTATGTGTGCATACCGAGAGCCAGGGAGGACGTATATCCGATGCTACGTATGTACTCAAAGCTAGGCGAAATCAACTCAAGGCAACACATCCCAACCTCTCTGAGCCCTCGCTTAGAACTCGGATGGCGTGGAAAGGAAGTGACAACACCATCCCTGGGTATTCCTTGCCTGGGTAAACGCAATACAATTCCGTGGGAAACTAAAAGGCAATGGGCCATATATACACACACACACACATATATATATCACAGATATAATCTGCATACATACTATGCAGGGGTAGATCTACTGTCCATTTATAGCAATACACACTCATAAATATATGCCGCATATATGGTCTATATAATCTGCATAAATATTACGCACAGATAGATATAATATACATTTAAACATATATAGCTGAGATATATATTCTGTACACTGTGCAGAGTAGATACCATATGCATATGAATAAATGTACACACACACACACATAAATATTCTATATAGTATATATACATGAAGTGCATTGGTGGATACAATATACATACAAGTATTGTGCATACACACACACACACACATATATATATATTAGAAAGTCTGCATACATACTGGGCATGGGAAGGCACTATACATATAAATACACACACACACACCGACACAGACAGAGACACAGACACACACACATATATATATATTAGAAAGTCTGCATACATACTGGGCATGGGAAGGCACTATGCATATAAATACACACAAGCACTATCTATCTATCTATACACACAAACATATACATACTGGGCATGGGAAGACATACATACACGATACACACACATATACACATACAAGGCATGGGAAGACACTATATACATATAAACACATACAAGCACTATCTATCTATCTATACATACACACACACACAAACATATAAATACTGGGCATAGGAAGGCATACATACACGATACACACACATATACACATACTAGATAGTCTGCATACTGGGCATGGGAAGACACTATATACATATAAACACATACAAGCACTATCTATCTATCTATACACACACACACACACAAACATATACATACTGGGCATGGGAAGACATACATACACGATACACACATATATACATACTAGATAGTCTGCATACTGGGCATGGGAAGACACTACATATAAACACATACAAGCACTATCTATCTATCTATACACACACAAGCATATACATACTGGGCATGTGAAGACATACATACATGATACACACACATGTACACATACTAGATAGTCTGCATACTGGGCATGGGAAGACACTATATACATATAAACACATACAAGCACTATCTATCTATCTATACACACACACACAAACATATACATACCGGGCATGGGAAGACACTATATACATATAAATACACACAAACACACACATTAGATAGATAGATAGATAGATAGATAGATAGACAGACAGACACATACATACACAAGGTAGCCTGCATACATACTGAGCACGGGAAGACACTATATACATATAAATACACACAAACACACACATGAGATAGATAGATAGATAGACACACACACACACACACAAGATAGCCTGCATACATACTGGGCATGGGAAGACACTATATACATAAATACACACAAGCACACATATTAGATAAATAGATAGATAGATAGATAGATAGATAGATAGACAGACAGACAGACAGACAGACAGACACACACACACACACACACACACACAAGATAGCCTGCATACATACTGGGCACGGGAAGACACTATATACATATAAACATATACAAGCACTATTTATCTATCTATCTATACACACACAGAGAGAGACAAACATATACATACTGGGCATTGGAAGACACTATATACATATAAATACACACAAGCACACACATTAGGTAGACACACATACACTAGATAGCCTGCATTCATACTGGGCATGGGAAGACACTATAGACATAAATACACACAAGCACACATATTAGATAGATAGATAAATAGATAGACAGACACACACACACACACACACACACACTAGATAGTCTGCATACATACTGGGCATGGGAAGACACTATGTACATAAATACACACAAGCACACATACTAGATAGATAGATAGATAGATAGATAGATAGACAGACAGACAGACACACACACACACACACACACACACACTAAATAGCCTGCATACATACCGGGCATGGGAAGACACTATATACATAAATACACACAAAGCACACATATTAGATAGATAGATAGATAGATAGATAGATAGATAGATAGACACACACACACACACTAGACAGCCTGCATACATACTGGGCATGGGAAGACACTATATACATAAATACACACAAGCACACATATTAGATAGATAGATAGATAGATAGATAGATAGATAGACAGACAGACAGACAGACAGACAGACACACACACACACACACTAGATAGTCTGCATACATACTGGGCATGGGAAGACACTATATACATAAATACACACAAGCACACATAGATAGATAGATAGATAGATAGATAGATAGATAGACAGACAGACACATAGATAGACATACACACACACACATACATAGATAGCCTGCATGGGAAGACACTATATACTTATAAATACATGCAAGCACACACACATATATACATACACACACATATACATATACTAAATAGCCTGCATGCATACTGTGCATGGGATGACACTATATACATTTAAATACACACAAGCACACATAGACCAGACATATGTATTCTATACAAGCTGCATGTATACTATGCATGGGGAGACATGAATCTCTCTTGTCAATGCACACATCATCACATATATTCTATATATTTGACACATAGAATGTGCATATCTTCGCATACATTTTTATGGGATCTACAGAGGAAGGAAATGATGCCTTCGGTACAAGTGAGCTGGGCAGGGGTCTTTGGGGAGGGGGATCTTTGGAGGAGAGCGATTCGGGGCCACCAAAAAAGGGGGAACGAATGCCACTCACCTGGGTGAGAATGCAGGTTGATGCCGGAGGCGAGGTATTTCCCCGGAGGGAGCGGGGCGGGTGGGGGGAGCCCCGTGGCCAAGGGGGCCAGGCGAGTGGCGGCCACGCGATGGTGGCCCTCCATGGCCAGCCCAGAGAGGAGTGGCGGGGGGACGTGGACCGAACGCGGGGGCCCCAGGTCTCGTCCATCCATCCTCCGCACGCAGGGCTCCTCGGTGCCTTCCTCCTCCTCCTCCTCCTCTTCCTCGTGGCACCCCCAGACTCAAAGCCCTCGGACCCCGGGGTGCCCCAGCCCAGGCGTGGGCTCCGCCATCCTCCTGCAGCTTCGGGGGGGACCACTCCTCAACCTTCAGGGGGTCCTCGTTGTTTTTTTCCTGGACAGGAGAGAAGAAGGCAATTCAGGCACGCAGGGAGCAAGGAGCCAAACCCACCCAGAGAGAGGGGTGACCCTAAAGGGGGGGGGGGGTCTATCTGACGTGGCTGAGAGAGTGTGACTTGCCCAAGGACATCCCAAACAGGATGGAGGGATTCGAACTCAGGTTTCTGGGGCTGTATTGTCGTCGTCCCCACACACACATTCTATATAGGTGACCTGAAGACAGACAGACACTCACTCTTTCTCACACACACCTATATATTCTATATAGGTGACTTGAGAACACACACACACCTTATATATATTGTATACATACCTCTATTTACCTCTAAGCTAAGATCCACCTCTACTCCAAAGAAAACTCCATGGATTGCAATGGGAATGTATATTCTATGACAAATTCTATATAGGTTACCTGAAGACAGGTAGACACTCTCTCTCACACACACACCTATATATTCTATATAGGTGACTTGAGAACAGACACACACCTTTTATATATTCTATACATACCTCTATTCACCTTTAAGCTAAGATCCACCTCTACTCCAAAGAAACTCCATGGATTGCAATGGGAATGCATATTCAATATATAGAATATATTTGATATAGGTGACTTGAAGACACACACATATTTTGAATATTCTATATATAAAATATATTCTATATGGATGACCTGAAGACACACACACACATATTTCATCTATGTTCTATATAGATGACCTGCTGACACACACAGATATATGCTATATATTCTATGTATAGAATATATTCTATATAGGTGACTTGGAGACATGCACAGACAGGTGTTATATATTCTATATGGATGACTTAAAGACACACACAGGTAGATTTTGTATATATTCTATATATAGAATATATTCTATGTAGGTAACTTCAAGGCACACACAGATATATTTTATACATTCTATATAGATGGCTTGAAGACACACACAGGTATATAGATGAAGACACATATATATAGGATATATATTCTATGTATAGAATAGAATATTCAATACATATATTATATATATTCTATATAGGTGAAGGCATGCACAGATAGATGCTATATATTCTATATGGATGACTTAAAGACACACAGGTAGATTTTGTATATTCTATATATAGAATATATTCTATGTAGTTGACTCAAAGACACACACAGATATTTTATATATTCTATATAGATAGTTTGAACACACATACAACTATATAGATGACTTGAAGACATACACAGATACTGGTAGATGTTATATATTCTATATGGATGGCTTGAAGACATACACAGATGTATGATATATATTCTATATATAGAATATATAGATGACTTGAAGACACACACAGATGTACTCTGTATATTCTATATACGTGACTTGAAGACACACACGTATATATTCTATCATCTATGAAGACATATTTGATATTTATTCTATATACAAAATATATTCTATATAGATGACTTGAAGGCACACACAGATGTACTCTATATATTCTATACATGTGACATGAAGACACGCACGTATATATTCTATATATTCTATATAGATGACTTGAAGACACACAAACATGCATATTCTATATATTCTATATAGATGACTTGAAGACACACACAGATACCAGTAGATGTTATATATTCTGTATGGATGGCTTGAAGACATATATATTTATTCTATATACAAAATATATTTTATATAGATGACTTGAAGACACACACAGATGTACTCTATATATTCTATACATGTGACATGAAGACACGCACGTATATATTCTATATATTCTATATAGATGACTTGAAGACACACAAACATGCATATTCAATATATTCTATGTAGGTGACTTGAAGACATGCACATATATATTCTATATAGATGACTTGAAGACACACATACACATATATTTTATATATTCTATGTAGGTGACTTGAAGACATGCACGTATATATTCTATATAGATGACTTGAAGACACACATACACATATATTTTATATATTCTATGTAGGTGACTTGAAGACATGCACGTATATATTCTATATAGATGACTTGAAGACACACATACACATATATTTTATATATTCTATGTAGGTGACTTGAAGACATGCACGTATATATTCTATATAGATGACTTGAAGACACACATACACATATATTTTATATATTCTATATAGGTGACTTGAAGACCTGCATACACACACACATATATATCCAATATAGGCAATGCCATATAGGCAATCCACTCTACGACAAAATAGCAAAGGTGGATGAAATCTGAAACGGCCGGCTCTTTTTTGTCTCCAAAATACAGAATATTTGCAATTTTTCCTTCTATCTAGTCACACTCCCCATTTAAACCATAATAAAGGGAAAGGATTTCATCCATCCCTTCTGATCCTCTCTCCCTTTATTGATTTTTCCCCCCTGTATTTGTTTAATACCTTTTTTTAGAAGACCGTAAATTCCAGATTTGGACTTTCCTACGATTTCCCCTTGTTGAAATATATATATATATATATTCCCATATTTTCCCTTCTGATCTTATCAGAGGTGAGCAAACCTTCCAAGCCACCCTTATCTGCATTTTAGCCCTGAAATGGATTTAATGTTTAACCTGATTCTTTTTTTTTTTTTTCCTCTGCTTAGTCCGGCACAGAAAATATTAATTTATTTTTGTGTTCAAAAGGAAGAAGAAAATGAGAATCTCCTTCCACTTAAATCTCATTCCTACAGACCATTTGCTCTCTCAAGTTTCAGAATTCCAGTTTTGCAGAGCTTAAATTATTATTTTATTTTATTATTTACATTTTTAAAATCAGTATTATTTCCCTCTAAGCCAAGCTCCACCTTTACTCCAAAGTAAACTAAGTGGATTGCAATGGGAATTTACTCACAGGGAGGGAGAAAACAGTGCAAATAATAATAATAATAGTAATAGTAGTAGTAATAATAATAATAATATGTTGTTGTTATTATTATTATTATTATTATTATTATTAACTGCTAAGCCTAGATCCACCCCTACTCCAGAGTAAACTCTATAGATTGCAATGGGAATTTACTCTCAGGAGGGGGGAAACAGTGGAAATAATAATAATTATTATTATTATTTACTGCAAAGCCTAGATCCACCCCTACTCCAGAGTAAACTCTATAGATTACAATGGGAATTTACTCCCAGGGAGGGGGGAAACAGTGGAAATAATAATAATAATAATAATAATAATATGTTATTATTATTATTTACTGCTAAGCCCCTACTCCAGAGTAAACTCTATGGATTGCAATGGGAATTTACTCCCAGGGAGGGGGAAAACTGTGGAAATAATAATAATAATAATAATAATATGTTATTATTATTATTTACTGCAAAGCCTAGATCCACCCCTACTCAAGAGTAAACTCTATAGATTGCAATGGGAATTTACTCCCAGGGAGGGGGAAAACAGTGGAAATAATAATAATAACAATAATGTTATTATTATTATTATTTACTGCAAAGCCTAGATCCACCCTTACTCCAGAGTAAACTCTATGGATTGCAATGGGAATTTACTCCCAGGAGGGGGGAAACAGTGGAAATAATAATAATAATAATAATAATAATAATTTATATTATTATTATTATTATTATTATTTACTGCCAAGCCTAGATCCACCCCTACTCCAGAGTAAACTCTATGGATTGCAATGGGAATTTACTCCCAGGAGGGGGGAAACAGTGGAAAGAATAATAATAATAATAATAATAATAATAATAATTTATATTATTATTATTATTATTATTATTTACTGCCAAGCCTAGATCCACACCTACTCCAGAGTAAACTCTATAGATTGCAATGGCAATTTACTCCCAGGGAGGGGGAAAACAGTGGAAAGAATAATAATAATAATAATAATAATAATATGTTATTATTATTATTTACTGCAAAGCCTAGATCCACCCCTACTCCAGAGTAAACTCTATGGATTGCAATGGGAATTTACTCCAAGAGGAGGGGGGAAATAGTGGCAACAATGGTAAATATATATTATTATTAATTTTAAATCATTATTATTTACCTCTGAGATCCACCTCTACTCCAAAGCAAACCCTGTGGATTGCAATGGGAACAAAGTGGCAAGAATAAGAAATATATTATTATTATTATTAATTTTAAATCATTATTATTTCCCTCTAAATCTAGATTCACCTCTACTCCAAAGTAAAACCCTATGAATTGCAATGGGAATTTATTCCAAGGGGGGAAAACAGTGGAAAGAATGAGAAATATATTATTAATATTATTATTATTATTTCATTATTATTTCCATCTAAGCCTAGATCCACCTCTACTCCAGAGTAAAATCCTATGGATTGCAATGGGAATTTACTCCCAGGGGAAGGAAAAAACATTGGCAAGAATATTATTATTATTATTATTATTATTATTATTATTTCCCTCTAAGCCTAAATCCACCTCTACTCCAGAGTAAAACTCTATGTATTGCAATGGGAATTTACTCCCAGGGGAGGTAAAAACAATTGCAAGAATGAGAAATATATTATTATTATTATTATTGGTATTATTATTAATATTTCATTATTATTTCCCTCTAAGCCTAGATCCACCTCTACTCCAAAGTAAACCCAATGGATTGCAATGGGAATTGATTCCAAGAGGGGGAAAACACATTGGCAAGAATGAGAAATACATTGTTATTATTTAATGATATTATGTATAATTCCAAGTTACTATTTGTTTCCCTCTAAACTTAGATTTACCTCTATTCCAAAGCAAACCCCATGGATTGCAATTGGAATTTTCTTCCAGGGGAGGGAGAAACGCAGTGGAAAGAATGATACATTTATATTATTATTATTATTATTATTAATTCTAAATTAATATTTATTTCCCTCTAAGCCTAGATTCACCTCTACTCCAGAGTAAGCCCTATGGATTGCAATGGGAATTTACACCCACGGGAGGGGAAAATGCAGTGGAAATAATAAATATATTATTATTATTATTTCATTATTTATAATTCTAAATTATTATTTATTTCTCTCTAAGCCTAGATCCACCTCTACTCCAGAGTAAAACCCTATGGATTGCAATGGGAATTTACTCCTACAGGAAGGGAAAATACAGTGGCAAGAATGAGAAATATATTATTATTATTATTATTATTATTATTATTTCATTGTTATTTCCCTCTAAGACTAGATCCACCTCTACTCCAGAGTAAGCCCTATGGATTGCAATGGGAATTTATTCCCAGGGGAAGGGAAAACAGTGGCAATAATGAGAAATATATTATTATTATTATTATTATTATTATTTCATTATTATTTCCCTCTAAGACTAGATCCACCTCTACTCCAGAGTAAAACCCCATGGATTGCAATGGGAATTTACTCCCATGGGAGGGAATAACGCAGTGGAAAGAATGATAAATATTATTATTTCATTATTTATAATTCTAAATTATTATTTATTTCCCTCTAAGCCTAGATCCACCTCTACTCCAGAGTAAGCCCTATGGATTGCAATGGGAATTTGCTCCCAGGGGAAGGGAAAAACAGTGGCAATAATGGGAAATATATTATTATTATTATTATTATTATTATTTCATTATTTATAATTCTAAATTATTATTTATTTCTCTCTAAGCCTAGATCCACCTCTACTCCAGAGTAAAACCCTATGGATTGCAATAGGAATTTATTCCAAGGGGAAAAACAGTGTCAAGAATGTGAAGTTTAAAAAGAAACAGAAAAATATTAAGACATGGGATTTATTATTTCCAAAATATCCTCATCACAAACTATATAGGTCTCCTCAAGAAGTAAACCATTGTTTGCAATGGGTCTGACTCCCTAGTAAATTGGGTTTTGCTTCTAAAACTAACCTCTTTTTTCCACTTTCTTTCTCTTTTGGTCCATATTTTTCAAGCAAAACGTAATATAATAATATATATTATTCTTTCCACTCTGTTTTCAAATAGGGGTCAAAGTTTTGGGGGGAACATTGGAGGGTTTTTTTTCCTCCCCCCTTTTGCATGTTTCCAAAAATCCTCCCTTAAAAGGAAAGGATGGAAGAAGAGGAAGGAAGGAGGGACGGAGGGAGGAAAAATCCCTTCTTGCAAAAGCAGAATTGTATTATTATTATTATTATTATTATTATTATTTTCCCTGCCTCAAAAGTTTCCAAATAAAATTATAGAGTCATTTGTAGGGAGGGAAAAAATCCTAAACCACACTTGGGAGAATAAAAACCCATTATTATTATTATTATTATTATTATTATTATTATTATTATTTCCCACTATAGATTGGGATTGAGAGGTGATGTAATGAAGTATTGTGTGTGTGTGTGTGTGTGTGTGAGAGAGAGAGAGAGAGAGAGAGAGAATGTATATGTGTGTGTGTGTGTATATGTGTGCAAACATATAGGTGTGTAATATGTGTATGGAGTGTGTGTGTGTGCATAGATTGGGATTGCGGGGTGATCTAATAAAGTATTATATGTGTGTGTGAATGTATATATGTAGGTGTGTGTGTATGTGAATGTATATTATTATTTCCCACTATAGATTGGGATTGAGAGGTGATGTAATGAAGTATTGTGTGTGTGTGTGTGTGTGTGTGTGTGTGAGAGAGAGAGAATGTATATGTGTGTGTGTATGTGTGTGCAAACATATAGGTGTGTGATATGTGTATGGAGTGTGTGTGTGTGCATAGATTGGGATTGCGGGGTGATCTAATAAAGTATTATATGTGTGTGTGAATGTATATATGTAGGTGTGTGTGTATGTGAATGTATATTATTATTTCCCACTATAGATTGGGATTGAGAGGTGATGTAATGAAGTATTGTGTGTGTGTGTGAGAGAGAGAGAATGTATATGTGTGTGTGTGTGTGTATGTGTGTGCAAACATATAGGTGTGTAATATGTGTATGGAGTGTGTGTGTGTGCATAGATTGGGATTGCGGGGTGATCTAATAAATATTATATGTGTGTGTGAATGTATATATGTAGGTGTGTGTGTATGTGAATGTATATTATTATTTCCCACTATAGATTGGGATTGAGAGGTGATGTAATGAAGTATTGTGTGTGTGTGTGAGAGAGAGAGAGAGAGAGAGAGAGAGAATGTATATGTGTGTGTGTGTATATGTGTGCAAACATATAGGTGTGTGGTATGTGTATGGAGTGTGTGTGTGCATAGATTGGGATTGCGGGGTGATCTAATAAAGTATTATATGTGTGTGTGAATGTATATATGTAGGTGTGTGTGTATGGGAATGTATATTATTATTTCCCACTATAGATTGGGATTGAGAGGTGATGTAATGAAGTATTGTGTGTGTGTGTGAGAGAGAGAGAGAGAGAGAGAGAGAGAGAGAGAATGTATATGTGTGTGTGTGTATATGTGTGCAAACATATAGGTGTGTGGTATGTGTATGGAGTGTGTGTGTGCATAGATTGGGATTGCAGGGTGATCTAATAAAGTATTATATGTGTGTGTGAATGTATATATGTAGGTGTGTGTGTATGTAAATGTATATTATTATTTCCCACTATAGATTGGGATTGAGAGGTGATGTAATGAAGTATTGTGTGTGTGTGTGTGTGAGAGAGAGAGAGAGAATGTATGTGTGTATGTGTGTGTATATGTGTGCAAACATATAGGTGTGTGATATGTGTATGGAGTGTGTGTGTGTGCATAGATTGGGATTGCGGGGTGATCTAATAAAGTATTATATGTGTGTGTGAATGTATATATGTAGGTGTGTGTGTATGTGAATGTATATTATTATTTCCCACTATAGATTGGGATTGAGAGGTGATGTAATGAAGTATTGTGTGTGTGTGTGTGTGAGAGAGAGAGAGAGAGAGAGAGAATGTATATGTGTGTGTGTGTATATGTGTGCAAACATATAGGTGTGTGGTATGTGTATGGAGTGTGTGTGTGCATAGATTGGGATTGCGGGGTGATCTAATAAAGTATTATATGTGTGTGTGAATGTATATATGTAGGTGTGTGTGTATGGGAATGTATATTATTATTTCCCACTATAGATTGGGATTGAGAGGTGATGTAATGAAGTATTGTGTGTGTGTGTGTGTGTGTGTGTGTGAGAGAGAGAGAGAGAATGTATGTGTGTGTGTGTATGTGTGTGCATAGATTGGGATTGCGGGGTGATCTAATAAATATTGTATGTGTGTGTGAATGTATATATGTAGGTGTGTGTGTATGTGAACGTATACATGTGCATGTATGTGTATGAATGTGTGTATGTATATATATGTGTGTGTATATAATGTGCATGAATGTGTGTGTGTATAGGCTGGGATTGAGGGGTGATCCAATAAAGTATTATATGTGTGTGAATGTATATATGTACATGCATGTGTGTGTGTATGTGAATGTATATATGTGTATGTGTCTATGTGTGTAATGTGCAAGAATGTGTGTGTGTATATATAGGTTGGGATTGAGGGGTGATCTAATAAAGTACTGTGTGTGCCTAAATGTATATATGTATGTGTATATAAGTGTGTGTGTATGTGAATGTATATATGTGTATGTGTCTATGTGTGTAATGTGCATGAATGTGTGTGTGTGTGTGTGTATATATTTATATAGGTTGCGATTGAGGGGTGATCTAATAAAGTTCTATGTGTGTGTGTGTGAATGTATATATGTTTCTATATATGTGTGTTAATGTATATATGTGTATGTGTGTATTTGTGTATATACAGTGTGTGTGTGAGAGAGAGAGAGAGGCTGGGATTGAGGGGTCATCTAATAAAGTATTATGTGTGTGTGTGAATGTATATATGTACTTGAATATAAGTGTGTGTGTGTGTATGTGAATGTATATATGTGCATGTGTATATTGTATGTATAATGTGTATGAATGTGGGTGTATGTATATGTATATATATAGAGAGAGAGAGAGAGAGAGGTTGGGATTGAGGGGTGATCCAATAAAGTACTATGTGTGTGTGTGAATGTATATATGTGTATGTGTGTATTTGTGTATATATAGAGAGAGAAAGAGAGAGAAAGAGAAGCTGGGATTGAGGGGTGATCTAATAAAGTATTATATGTGTGTGTATGTGTGTGTGTGTGTATGTAATGTGTGTGAATGTATAGGTTGGGATTGTGGGGTGAACTAATAAAGTATTATATATGTGTGTGTATGTATAAGTGTGTGTAGAGAGAGAGAGCGTGGGAGAAGTTGGGATTGAGGGGTGATCTAATACAGTATTATATGTGTGTATGTGTGTATGTATGTATATATGTGTGTGTATATAGGTTGGGATTGAGGGGTGATCTAATAAAGTATCATATATGTGTGTGTGAATGTAAATGTGTGTCTGAATGGATATATGTGTATATATATATATATATGAGTGTGTGAATGTGTATATGTGTGTGTGTATATATATGTGTGTGTGTGTGAATGCATATATGTGTGAATGTATGTATGTGTGTATATGTGTGTCTGAATGGATATATGTGTCTATATATATATATATATATATATATATATGAGTATGAATGTGTATATGTTTGTGTGTGTGTATGAAGGTATATGTTTGTGTATCTTTATTAGGTCAACCCTCAATGTATGTGTGTGTGTGTGTGTGTGTGTGTGTATATATATATATATGAGTGTGAATGTGTATATGTGTGTGTATATGTGTGTGTGAATGGATATATGTGTGAATGTGTGTATATGTGTGTCTGAATGGATATATGTGTCTATATATATATATGTGTGTGTGTGTGTGAATGTGTATATGTTTGTGTGTGCGTGTATGAATGTATATATGTTTGTGTATCTTTATTAGGTCAACCCTCAATGTATAGATATATGTGTATATATATATATGAGTGTGTGAATGTGTGAGTGTGTGAATGTGTGAGTGTGTGAATGTGTATATGTGTGTGTGTATATATGTGTGTGTGTGTGAATGGATATATGTGTGAATGTGTGTATATGTGTGTGTGAATGGATATATGTGTCTCTCTCTATATATATATGAGTGTGTGAATGTGTATATGTTTGTGTGTGTCTATGAATGTATATATGTGTGTATATCTTTATCAGATCAACCCTCAATGTCAATCTATGGTGGGAAATCTCAACCTAAAAAGGGGTTTAATTTGATTTTATCTCCCATTAAATAAGGAAATTGATTGCATTCAATTTCTATTAAAGGAAGATGGGGAAAAATCTGGTTTTCTCTCTTTTTGGGGGAAAAATATGGGGATATGATACTAACTAAAGGTACTAATAATAATAATAATAATAATAATAATAATAATAATCCTATTTCCATCATTCCTTCCTCCCTAATGGGATTTTGAAAGGGAAAATGTATATCTCCCTATGGAAAACCAGGCTCCCTATGGAAAAATCCCAAATGGAAGGAGGGATGGGCCATACACATCCTTCTTTTCCTCCTTCTGCAACTTTTTCCTTCCCTTCTTTCCTCGCCCAATATGGCTGCATCCCTTGCTTTTAATTAAAAACAGCTTCATTTTTCCCTCCCACTAAAAGAATGCCTGGTTTTTCTGGTTATTTTCCCCAAAGCTAAATGGCCAAAATAGGGGGGAAAGAGTCTGTTTATGACTCTAATATTATTTTGTTAACATACACCCCAAAAATGTATCTATAGAGCCTCCCAAAAATATGTATACACTCTTTGAGAGCAAATGGAGAAAGAAGCAAATCTTGGAAGGAGAAATAAATGCATGCATTTGGAAGAGGAAACGTTGCACTAATGATCCCACCCCAAATTAATAATCCTATCATTAATTGCAATGTTATTTTGGGGGGTTTTAAAATGGTCCCCCCCCCCATCTCCATATTATTTCCCTCTGCAGCAATGCATCCAAGTTTTTGCAAAGTTCAAAGCTCCTCTGTTGCCATGATCTGTTCCAAATGCATGTTTCTTTTTGGAAGGGAAATTAGCAATAAAAATATACCTTTTAGAATATATTTTTTAGAATTTTATTTGATAATATTGTTTTATTTTAGGATATTATATTATAAGGATATTATTATTTTTTGTTATTTTATTAGAATTTTATTTTAGAATATTACTTGATTTTATTTTTTGATATTATTTTATTTGAATATTATTTGATTTTGGTTTAGAATATTATTTGGTTTTATTTTAGAGTATTATTTGGTTTTATTTAAGAATATTACTTGCTTTTATGTTAGGATATTATATTATGAGGATATTATTATTTGATTTTTTAAGAAAATTATTTGATTTTATTTTAGAATATTACTTGCTTTTATTTTAGGATATTATCTTATGAGGATATTATTTGATTTTATTTTTTGGAAAATTATTTGATTTTATTTTAGGATATTATTTGGTTTTATTTTAGAATATTACTTGCTTTTATTTTAGGATATTATCTTATGAGGATATTATTTGATTTTATTTTTTGGAAAATTATTTGATTTTATTTTAGGATATTATTTGGTTTTATTTTAGAATATTACTTGCTTTTATTTTAAGATATTATATTATAAGGATATTATTATTTTATTTTATTTTTAGAATATTATGTGGTTTTGTTTAAGAATATTACTTGATTTTATTTTTGGATATTATTTGATTTTATTTTAGAATATTACTTGCTTTTATTTTAGGATATTATCTTATGAGGATATTATTTGATTTGATTTTTTGGAAAATTACTTGATTTTGTTTTAGAATATTATTTGGTTTTATTTTAGAATATTACTTGCTTTTATTTTATGATATTATAATTGCATTTCATTTTTTAAATATTATTTGGTTTTATTTTAGAATATTACTTGCTTTGAATTTAGGATATTATAATATTATAAGGATATTATTATTTTATTTTTTAGAAAATTATTTGGTTTTATTTTAGAATATTACTTGATTTTATTTTAGGATATTGTATTATAAGGATATTATTATTTGATTTTATTTTTTAGAAAATTATTTGATTTTGTTTTAGAATATTACTTGCTTTTATTTTAGAATATTACTTGCTTTTATTTTAAGATATTATATTATAAAGATATTATTTGATTTTATTTTTTAGAATATTATTTGCTTTTATTTTAGAATATTACTTGCTTTTATTTTGAGATATTATATTATAAAGATATTATTTGATTTGATTTTTTTAGAAAATTATTTGATTTTGTTTTAGGATATTATAAGGATATTATTTTATGGATATTATAAGGGTATTATTATTTGATTTGATTTCTTAGAAAATTATTTGGTTTTATTTTAGAATATTACTTGATTTTATTTTAGGATATTATATTATAAGGATATTATTATTTGATTTTATGTTTTAGAAAATTATTTGATTTTATTTTAGTATATTATATTATATGGATATTATTATTTTGATTTTCTAAGAGTATTTTAGAATATACACACACACACACACACACACATATACATATATATACACACACACACACACACACATACATACATAGAGAGGGAAGATCTGGGCTTGGAATGGAATCAAATCTAAGTTCATATTTTTTGGAAGAATCCCTTTCAGACTTAAAGGTGAATTGCAAAATAAAAATCTTTTTCCCTTTTGTATTTAATGTTTTCCCAAGTTTTGCAAAAAAATAAGAGTTGCTCTTACCTTGTTATTGCAAAAGGGAGTATTTTCCCACCTATTTAATCCTCTACTTTGGCCTCTTTTTTGCAATTCTTAAAGGGATCCTTCCAAAAATATGAACCTAGATTAGATTACATTCCAAGCCAGATCTTCCCTATATATATGTATATGTATGTATGTATATACGTGTGTGTATATATTCTAAAATACTCTTAGAAAATAAAATAATAATCTAAATAAAAATAAAATAAAATTCTAAAATAAAATAATAAAATAAAATAATATTCTACAAAGTAAAATAATATCATTCATGGAAGATCTGGGCTTGGAATGGAATCTAATCTAGGTTTATTTATTTTTTTTGGAAGGGTCCCTTTAAGACTTAGAAAAAGGAAAGTCCCTTTTTTCCTTATATATTATTATATGTATTGGAAATAAAAACAAAATATATACATATATATAGATGGGGAAGATCTGGGCTTGGAATGGAATCTAATCTAGGTTTATATATTTGGGAAGGGTCCCTTTAAGACTTCAAAGTGAATTGTAAAAGAAAAGTCATTTTTTTCCTTTTGTATTTAATGCTTTCCCAAGTTTTGCAAATCTAATCTAGGTTTATATTTTTTGGCAGGCCCCCTTTAAGACTTAAAGGTGAATTGCAAAAGAAAAGTCCCATTTTCCCCTTTTGTATTTAATATATATATATTAAATATATTTTCTATTATTTATATATATAGGAAGACCTGGGCTTGGTATTTTTTATATATAGGGAAGATCTGGGCTTGGAATGGAATCTAATCTGGATATATATATTTTTGGAAGGGTCCCTTTAAGACTTAAAGGTGAATTGCAAAAGAAAAGTCCCTTTTCCCCCTTTGTATTTAATATATATATAAAATATATTTTCCAGGAAGATCTGGGCATGGAATGGAATCTAATCTAGGTTCATATTTTTTGGAAGGGTCCATTTAAGACTTAAAGATGAATTGCAAAAGCAAAGTCCCTTTTTTCCCTTTTGCATTTAATACTTATATTAAATACAAAATATAATATATTACATATATTTTCCCTTTTCTATTTAATATATATACATCTGGGCTTGGAATGCAATCTAATCTGGGTTCATATTTTTGGAAAGATCCCTTTTAGACTTAAAGGGGGATTGCAAAAGCAAAGTCCCTTTTGCATTTAATATATATATATTAAATACAAAATATAATATATTAAATATATTTTCCCTTTTCTATTTAATATACATACATCTGGGCTTGGAATGCAATCTAATCTGGGTTCATATTTTTGGAAAGATCCCTTTAAGACTTAAAGGGGGATTGCAAAAGCAAAGTCCCTTTTGCATTTAATATATTTATATTAAATACAAAAATATAATATATTAAATATATTTTCCCTTTTCTATTTAATATATATACATCTGGGCTTGGAATGCAATCTAATCTGGGTTCATATTTTTGGAAAGATCCCTTTAAGACTTAAGGGGGGATTGCAAAAGCAAAGTCCCTTTTGCATTTAATATATATGTATTAAATACAAAATATAATTTATTAAATATATTTTCCCTTTTCTATTTAATATATATACATCTGGGCTTGGAAAGCAATCTAATCTGGGTTCATATTTTTTGGAAAGATACCTTTTAGACTTAAAAGGTGAATTGCAAAAGCAAAGTCAATGTTTTCCTTTTGCATTTAATGTTTTCCTAAGTTTTGCAAAAAAAATAAACAAGAGTTGCTCTTACCTTGTTATTGCAAAAAGGGGGGTATATTTCCCCACTTATTCCATCCTCTTCTTTGGCATTTTTCCTGCAATTGTATTTTCCAAAGCCACCCACCCAAAAATATATATAAATATATATTTAATATATTTGCAACCAAAACAAAAATCAAGTTCCTCCAAAGCAATGCATTTCCAAAAGGGCTGTTCTTCCTCTTTCCTTCCTCCTGGATCTAAAGCAAGAAGATCTCCACCTCGAAAGCAAGATCCCTCCTTTTTCCCCCGTTTGGACTCCTTTAATCCGGATTAAATCCACTCCAAATGGGTAGTGCAGCTTGGCTGGGGGAGAGAAGCTTCCATATACAGCAAAGGGTTGGGATAGAAATGCATTACACACAAACTCCCCCCTTTTCCCCCTTTTTTTTCCCTTCCAGATCTCTAAAAAATAGAAAAAAATTAGATCCCAAGTTCAAAAAAAGCTTCTTTTGCTATGAAACAAGCATTGTCCACTAAGTCCCGCCCCTTCTGCTGCTATTGGTGGGAGCGCATCCCTTCCCGCGCTCTCATTGGCCGGCCCTGCCTGTCGCTCTGGCGCTTATGCAAAACAAGCCCTGGCTCCCCGCCATTCTTATAAAACCAATCAATGGCGCGCCCGGGGAAAAGGGGCGGGGCTTGGGAAGTTTCAAGGCTTCCCCTCGGCGGCTCAATGGGAGTGGCGAGGCTGGGAATGTGGAGCGGCGGTTTCAAGGCCGCCCCTGGGCTTCTCTTTGCAAAACCTCCCATGTTTGCATTTTTTACTATATTTTTTTTTGTTGCAATGCTTTTTGTTTGGTTTTTGGGGTTTTTTTCCTGTTCTTTTCTCCTCCTTCATGTCTGGGCTGCTTGGTGCAACAAAGAGGGTTGGGATTTAATTGAGTTTAAGCTATATTTACATTTATTTAATATATATTTAATAATATTTAAATATTATATATTTAAATATATCCTTTTCTGCCATTTGTGTTTTGTATTTTTTTCTGTTTTTTTCTCCTTCTAGTCTGGACTGCTTGGTGCAAAAAGAGGGTTGGGATTTAATTGAATTTAACCTATATTTAGATTTATTTAATATATATTTAATATTTAAATATTGTATATTTAAATATATCCTTTTTTGCCATTTGTGTTTTGTATTTTTCCTGTTATTTTCTCCTCTTTCAAGTCTGGGCTGCTTGGTGCATAAAGAGGGTTGGGATTTAATTGAATTTAATTGAATTTAGCAATATTTACATATATTTAAATATATATATATTATTTCCTTATTTTATTTTTTGCAATGCTTTTTGTTTATTTTTTTTCTGTATTTTTCTCCTCCTTCATGTCTGGACTGCTTGGTGCAACAAAGAGGGTTGGGATTTAACTGAATTTAAACTGTATTCACATTTATTTAATATATATTTAATATTTAAATATTATATTTAATATTATATTTAATATTATATATTTAAATATATTCTTTTTTGCCATTTGTGTTTTGTATTTTTTCTGTTCTTTTCTCCTCTTTCAAGTCTGGACTGCTTGGTGCAAAAAGAGGGCTGGGATTTAATTGAATTTAGCAATATTTACATATATTTAAATATATATATATTTATATTATTTCCTTATTTTATTTTTTGCAGTCTTTTTTGTTTGTATTTTTCCTGTTTTTTTCTCCTCTTTCAAGTCTGGGCTGCTTGGTGCAAAAAAAGAGGGTTGGGATTTAATTGAATTTAACCTATATTTACATTTATTTAATATATATTTAATATTTAAATATTATATATCCATTTGTCCCATTTTATCCATTTGTGTTTTGTATTTTTTCTGTCTTTTTCTCCTCTTTCAAGTCTGGACTGCTTGGTGCAACAAAGAGGGTTGGGATTTAATTGAATTTAACCTATTCTTAAATTTATTTAATATATATTTAATATTTAAATATATCTATATATTTAAATATATCCTTATTTTTATTTATTTTTGCCATTTGTATTTTTTTGTTTTGTTTTTTGTTTTTTTCCTGTTCTTTTCTCCTTCCATTCTGGGATTTAATTGAATTCAACCTATATTTAATATATATTTAATATTATTTTAATTTTTATTTAACTTATTTTATTTTTATTTATTTTTGCCATTTGTATTTTGCATTTTTTCTGTCTTTTTCTCCTCTTTCAAGTCTGGGCTGCTTGGTGCAAAAAAAGGTTGGGATTTAATTGAATTTAACCTATGTTTAAATTTATTTAATATATATTTAATATTTATTTAACTTATTTTATTAAATATATTTTTTATTTCCTTATTTTATTTTTATTTATTTATTGCCATTTGTATTTTGTATTTTTCCTGTTCTTTTCTCCTCTTTCAAGTCTGGATTGCTTGGTGCAAAAAAAGGTTGGGATTTAATTGAATTTAACCTATATTTAAATATATATTATTATATATTTAATATTTTAATATATCTATATATTTAAATATAATCTTATTTTATTTTTATTTATTTTTTCAATTTGTGTTTTGTATTTTTCCTGTTCTTTTTTCCTCCAAGTCTGGGCTGCTTGGTGCAAAAAAAGAGGGTTGGATTTAATTGAATTTAACCTATATTTAAACGTATTTAATATATATATAATATTTATTTAACTTATTTTATTAAATATATTTTTTTTATTTCCTTATTTTATTTTTATTTATTTTTTGCAATCCTTTTTGTTTGTATTTTTTCTGTTCTTTTCTCCTCTTTCTAGTCTGGACTGCTTGGTGCAAAAAAAGGTTGGGATTTAATTGAATTTAACCTATATTTAAATGTATGTAATATATATGTAATATTTATTTAACTTATTTTATTAAATATTTTTTTATTATTTTTTTGCCATTATTGTTTTGTATTTTTTCTGTCATTTTCTCCTCTTTCAAGTCAGGGCTGCTTGGTGCAAAAAAAGAGGGTTGGGATTTAATGGAATTTAACCTATATTTAAATTTATTTAATATATATATAATATTTATTTAACTTATTTTATTAAATATATTTTTTATTTTATTTCCTTATTTTATTTTTATTTATTTATTGCCATTTGTGTTTTGCATTTTTTTCTGTTCTTTTTCTCCTCTTTCAAGTCTGGACTGCTTGGTGCAAAAAAAAAGAGGGTTGGGATTTAATTGAATTTAACCTATATTTAAATATATTTAAATATATCCTTATTTATTTTTGCCATTTTGGTGCCTGGGCTTCTTCAAGAATCAACCTTCCTCTGCTTTCTCTTCCAGGTAAGTAAGGAAAGGCCAAAGCTATTACTCCTTTGATGCATTTTAAATCCGGGTTTAAGGTGCGTCTACACTGTAGATTTGATGCGGTTTGATACCGCTTCTCCTGCCAAAGATCCCTGGGGTATGTGGTTCCCCCTTTGGGGAGGCAAGGACTTACCCCAGGACTGCATTGGACCTTTGCAGGCAAAAAGCGGTGCCAAACCGCGTTAATTCCCCAGTGCAGATGCAATTATGGAACAGCAATAACAATAAGGAAAAGCCTCACCCTTTGACTCATGTTTTCCTTCCCCTTTTGCCAGCTTTTTTCTCTCCCAGCCTCTCCTTCTGATTGCAAAACAATGAAGGAGAGAGTCAGATTTGCAACAATTCCCTGGATAAGTTTTGCAATTATATATGTATACATACATACATATATAATTTGGATTATATACACACACACAGGTGGCCATACAAAATTATGTATGTCATTTGGGCCAAACACACATAAGTTTTGCAATTATATATATATACATATATAATTTGGATTATATACACACACACACAGAGGTGGCTATACAAAATTATGTATGTCATTTGGGCCAAACGCACACACACATATATATATAACTTTTATTCTAGACACAGATTGTTTACCAAAAAAAATATACCATTTTTGCAAGAGTATAGTAAATATATATAATACACACAATATGCAATATCAATATATGCACTATATATAATACATGCAATATAAATATACACTATATATAATATAAATTTATGTGCTATTTAATATACACAATATGTAATATAAATACGGGATATGCACACTATATATATATATATATATATATATATATATATGATAAAATATGCAATATAAATATATGCACTAGATATATAATCCACACAATATGCAATATAAATTTATGTGCTATTTAATATACACACTATGTAATATAAATACGGGATATGCACTATATATATATATATATATATATATATGATAAAATATGCAATATAAATATATGCACTAGATATATAATCCACACAATATGCAATATAAATTTATGTGCTATGTATATATATGATACACTCACTAGATAATATAAATATATGCACTATATATATGATATAAATGAAAAATATATAATACACACTGCATGCAATATAAATATGCACTATATTTAATATAAATGGTAATTATACAATATGCAATATAAATATATACACTATATATAATACACACAATATAAAATATACATTTATGTATTATATATATGATACATGCACTAGATAATATAAATGTATTTACTATATATATGATATAAATGAAAAATATATAATACACACAACATACAATATAAATATGCACTATATATAATATACATGGTAATTATACAATATGCAATATAAATATAACAATATACACTATATATATAATACACACAATATGCAATATAAATATATGCACTATATATATATATATGATACAATTTGCAATATAAATTTATGCACTGTATATATTATATAAATGATAAATATACACACTATGCAATATAAACATATTCACAGTATAAATATATGCACACACGTCTATCAGCCTTACTCAATACAGATTTTTTTTTTTTGCAAAAAGTATTTGTCATCATTTGGCAAAACTATATGTAAATATAGATATCGATAGTTATATCTGAATTCTGTTTTGCAAACATTTTATATATCATTCCTGTGAAATATACATTCAAACACATATAAATATATGTACATAAATGTGTATAAATGCAGACATACACACACACATATTTATATCTATCTATCTCTATATATATATACACAGAGGGAGAGATTATTTAGCAAGAAATCTATGTCTAGTTTTGGTTAAACAATATATTCTCATTACTATATTTCTTTGCACCGGCTTTGATCTTTAGATTGAGACGCAAAGCGGCTCGTGATGTTAAAAAATGCAATTTCAATATCCATAGCAAACAAATGCATGTTAAAATAGAGTCAGCAAACCAACCAAAAACCCTTAAAGCGGGTAAAATAATCACATATATACACACAAACACACACACACATTTGTGTGTGTAAAGATATTTATATATATTTGAATATTTTTAGTTTCGAAGTGTTTTGATTGTTTTATTCAATGTCAATATGATATTCTATTTAAATATTTGATGTGTATATGTGTGTGTGTGTGTGCGTGCGTGTTAAAATGGGTAAAATAATCACACATACACATATATGTACATATTATGGTCTATATACTATTATATTTTAATACTATATGAGTGTTAAAAATGGTTAAAATAATTGCACATTTATCTACACACACATCTGTTCGTGATAACGAAAGGATATCTGCGGGGACATCTTTATGCGTCTGATGAAGACGTGATTGTATATATATTGTTTCAATTTGCAAAACATTGTATATATATTTATGTGTATGTGTGTGGCATGTATATATATATATGTGTGTGTGTGTGTATATATATATTTAGAGAGAGAGATTATGGTGTACATATTATCGTACACACACACAATTATGTGTACGATAATATGTAGACCATAATATCTCTCTCTCTAAATATATATATATATATACACACACACATATATATATATACATGCACATATACATACATACAAATATATATACAATGTTTTGCAAATCGAAACAATATATATATATACAATCACATGTCATATACAATCTGTGCAAATATATCACACATACGTACAATTTTTTGCAAATCGAAATAATATAGATACAATCGCATATTATGGTCTGCATATTATCGTACACACAATTGTGTGTGTGTGTACAATAATATCTAGACCATAATATCTCTCTCTCTATATATATACACACACACATACAAATATATATATGTATACAATTTTTTTGCAAATCGGTATAATATAGATGCAATCCCATGTTACATATAATCTGTGCAAATCTATCACAAACACATACAATTTTTTGCAAATCGAAATAATATAGATACAATCACATATTATGGTCTACATATTATTGTACACACAATTGTGTGTGTGTGTGTATGATAATATGTAGACCATAATATCTATCTCTCTCTCTCTCTCTATATATATACACACACACACACATATATATGTGCACATATATACATACAAATATATATATATGTATACAATTTCTTGCAAATCGGTATAATATGGATACAATCACATGTTATATACAATCTGTGCAAATATATCACACATAATATTTTTTGCAAATCGAAATAATATAGATACAATCACATATTATGGTCTGCATATTATCGTACGCACAATTGTGTGTGTGTGTGTGTGTGTGTACGATAATATGTAGACCATAATATCTATCTATATATATATACACACACACACACATATATATATATATATGCACATATACATACATACAAATATATATATATATATATATGTATGCAATTTTTTTGCAAATCAGTATAATATAGATACAATCGCATGTTATATACAATTTGTGCAAATATATCACACGCATACAATTTTTTGCAAATTGAAATAATATAGATACAATCACGTTATATAAAATCTGTGCAAATATATCACAAACACATACAATGTTTTGCAAATCGGAATAATATAGATACAATCATAGAATCATAGAATCATAGAATCAAAGAGTTGGAAGAGACCTCATGGGCCATCCAGTCCAACCCCCTGCCAAGAAGCAGGAATATTGCATTCAAATCACCCCTGACAGATGGCCATCCAGCCTCTGTTTAAAAGCTTCCAAAGAAGGAGCCTCCACCACACTCCGGGGCAGAGAGTTCCACTGCTGAACGGCTCTCACAGTCAGGAAGTTCTTCCTAATGTTCAGATGGAATCTCCTCTCTTGTAGTTTGAAGCCATTGTTCCGTGTCCTAGTCTCCAAGGAAGCAGAAAACAAGCTAGCTCCCTCCTCCCTGTGGCTTCCTCTCACATATTTATACATGGCTATCATATCTCCTCTCAGCCTTCTCTTCTTCAGGCTAAACATGCCCAGTTCCCTAAGCCGCTCCTCATAGGGCTTGTTCTCCAGACCCTTGATCATTTTAGTCGCCCTCCTCTGGACACTTTCCAGCTTGTCAATATCTCTCTTGAATTGTGGTGCCCAGAATTGGACACAATATTCCAGATGTGGTCTAACCAAAGCAGAATAGAGGGGTAGCATTACTTCCTTAGATCTAGACACTATGCTCCTATTGATGCAGGCCAAAATCCCATTGGCTTTTTTTGCCGCCACATCACATTGTTGGCTCATGTTTAACTTGTTGTCCACGAGGACTCCAAGATCTTTTTCACACGTACTGCTCTCGAGCCAGGCGTCCCCCATTCTGTATCTTTGCATCTCATTTTTTCTGCCAAAGTGGAGTATCTTGCATTTGTCACTGTTGAACTTCATTTTGTTAGTTTTGGCCCATCTCTCTAATCTGTCAAGATCGTTTTGTATTCTGCTCCTGTCCTCTGGACTATTGGCTATCCCTCCCAATTTGGTGTCGTCTGCAAACTTGATGATCATGCCTTCTAGCCCTTCATCTAAGTCATTAATAAAGATGTTGAACAGGACCGGGCCCAGGACGGAACCCTGCGGCACTCCGCTCGTCACTTCTTTCCAAGATGAAGAGGAAGCATTAGTGAGCACTCTCTGTGTTCGTCCACTTAACCAATTACAGATCCACCTCACCGTAGTTTTGCCTAGCCCACATTGGACTAGTTTCCTTGCCAGAAGGTCATGGGGGACCTTGTCGAAGGCCTTACTGAAATCCAGGTACGCTACATCCACGGCATTCCCCGCATCTACCCAGCTTGTAGCTCTATCGAAGAAAGAGATCAGATTAGTCTGGCATGACTTGTTTTTGATAAATCCATGTTGACTATTAGCGATGACTGCATTTGTTTCTAAGTGTTTGCAGACCACTTCCTTAACAATCTTTTCCAGAATCTTGCCCGGTATCGACGTGAGGCTGACCGGACGGTAGTTGTTTGGGTCGTCCTTTTTTCCCTTCTTGAAGATTGGGACCACATTGGCCCTCCTCCAATCTGCTGGAACTTCTCCCGTTCTCCAAGAACTCTCAAAGATGGTTGCCAATGGTTCCGAAATGACTTCCGCTAGTTCCTTCAATACTCTTGGGTGTAGTTGATCTGGTCCTGGGGACTTGAACTCATTAAGAGCGGCCAGGTATTCCTGGACGACTTCTTTCCCAATTTGGGGTTGGATGTCCTCCAATCCCTCATCCACTCCATCTTGCTGAGGTTGAAGACTCTCTTTTTGTGAGAAGACCGAGGCAAAGAAGGCATTAAGTAGTTCTGCCTTTTCCCTATCCCCTGTCAGCATTGCCCCATCTTCTCCTCGAAGAGGTCCTATCGCCTCCTTGTTTTTCCTTTTTCTACTGACATAAGAATAGAAGCCCTTTTTATTGTTTTTAATGTCCCTGGCAAGTCTGAGCTCGTTTTTTGCTTTAGCTTTGCGGACCTTTTCCCTACAGGTGTTGGCCATTTGTTTGAATTCTTCTTTGGTGATTTCTCCCTTTTTCCACTTCTTGTGCATGTCTCTTTTGTGTCTTAGCACAGTTAGAAGTTCTTTGGACATCCATTCTGGCTTCTTTGCACTTGTCCTATTTTTTCTCTTTGTTGGCACGGTTTGCAATTGCGCCTTGAGTATTTCACTCTTGAGAAGTTCCCATCCATCCGTAGCGCCCTTGTCTTTTAGTATCTGTGTCCACGGAATGCTGCTCAGCGTTTCCTTCATTTTTTGGAAATCAGCTCTCCTAAAGTCCAAAATGCGGGTTTGACTTGTCTTAGTTTCGGCCTTCCTTTGTACCTCAAATTGCAGGAGCACATGGTCACTTGCCCCTAAGGATCCTACCACTTCGACCGCATCGATCAGGTCCTCCGCATTTGTTAGGATGAGATCAAGAGTAGCCAATCCCCTTGTTGCCTCTTCTACCTTCTGGACCATGAAATTGTCTGCAAGGCAAGCGAGGAATTTGTTGGACCTTGTACTCTTGGCCGAGTTTGTTTTCCAGCAAATATCGGGATAGTTGAAATCGCCCATGACTACTACATCTCTTTTCTGTGCCTGTTTGGTCAACTGTTGGCAGAAGACTTCATCAAGATCTTCCTCCTGGCTTGGGGGTCTGTAGTAGACGCCTACAACGACATCTTTTTGAGTCCCAGTTCCCTTGATTCTTATCCAGATGATTTCAAGCTGGTTTCCCAGATTGCTGTCTTGAATTTCTTCTGCAGCATAAGAGTTTTTGACATATAAGGCTACTCCGCCTCCTCTCCCCTTTGTTCGGTTTCTGTGAAAGAGGTTATACCCCTCGATATCTACATTCCAGCGATAGGAGTCATCCCACCAGGTTTCAGTTATATACAATCTGTGCAAATATATATATATATATACATATACATTTTTTGCAAATTGGAATAATCTAGATGCAATCATACAATCTGTGCAAATATATATACACACACATACATTTTTTTGCAAATCGGAATAATATAGATGCAATCCCATGTTCTATACAATCTGTGCAAATTAGACACACTTTCACTCTTCTCCGAGTGAGCAGATGCCGAAAATAACCTCCGATCCCGCCCTAAACTGCATTCCGGAGATGAAAATAAATGGATTTTCTATCAATTCAATGGATTTTAATGGTCATCTTGCGGCTTTGGAAGGTGACGGGGTGCCTTTGGATAATGCGGGTCAACCCCACGGGCTCCTTTTGGGGGAAAGAAAAGTAGAAGCCTTGGAAGGGAGGGAGAAAGTGGTTTCATTCCAGTGCAAATGTTCCAACAAGAAAAAAGGAAAAACAGAAAGGGGCCCAGCGGTTTCAAATTGCCCCCCCCCATCAAGCTCCAGCGTGGCGGTTTCAAGGCTCCCTTTTCTTTGGGGAAAGTGGGAATAGAAAAGAGGGAGGAGGAGGAGGAGGGGAAAGGGTGAGAAAAAGCGATCGAAAATAGCAATATAGAGTAAAAAAAACAGAAGAAGCAGAACGATTGATTTTTTTCACATTTTATTTTCCTCCTTTTTTGTAAAAGCGTTTGCATTTTTCTGCGCGAAAAAAGCATTTTTAACGACGTAACTCAGAACTTTTATTTATTTCTCGTTCCTTTTCTTTCTCCAAAATACTAAAGATTGGGTTGTTTTCCATAGCAGAGAACCCCCCAAAGGAGCTCTACTAGAGACATTGGATGGTACGTATCCGATAATCAATATCCGATAATCAATATCTGATAATCAATGTATTGCTAATAAATATATATATACACACATATATGGGTAAATAGAACGACTCCTTTGTTGTTTACTTTAGTAGGTTGTTTACACATAATCAATATCTGATAATCAATATCTGATAATCAATGTATTGCTAATAAATATATATACATATATGGGGAAAAAGAACGACTCCTTTGTTGTTTACTTTAGTAGGTTGTTTACACATAATCAATATCTGATAATCAATGTATTGCTAATAAATATATATACATATATGGGGAAAAAAGAACGACTCTTTGTTGTTTACTTTAGTAGGTTGCTTACACCGGATCAGAGCAATGCAACGCTTCTCCACCTTCCTAATGCCGCGACCCCTTAATGCAGTTCCTCATTGGTGGTGACCCCCAACCATAACGTTGTTTTCGTTCCTACTTCATAACCGTAATTTTGCTACTGTTATGAATCGTAACGTAAACATCTGATATGCAGGATGTATCTTCATTCACTGGACCAAATTTGGCACAATTACCCGATATGCCCAAATCTACATACTGGTGGGGATTGGGGTGGGATTCATTTTGCCATTTGGGAGTTGTAGTTGCTGGGATTTATAGTTCACCTACAATCAAACAACATTCTGAACTCCACCAATGATGGAATTGAGCCAAACTTTGCACACAGAACTTCCATTTCCAACAGAAAGTACTGGAAGGGTTTGGTAGGCATTGACCTTGAGTTTGGGAGTTGTAGTTCACCCACATCCAGAGAGTACTGTGGACTCAAACAATGATAGATATGGACCAAACTTGGCATGAATAATCAATGGACGCAAATGGGGACACTGGTGGAGTTTAGGAAAAATACACCTTGACATTTGGGAGTTGTAGTTGCTGGGATTTATAGTTAACGTATAATCAAAGGGCATTCTCAACCCCACCAACGATGGAATGGAGTCAAACTTCGCACACAGAACTCCCATTTCCAACAGAAAATATTGAAAGGGTTTGGTGAGCATTGACTTTTAATTTTGGAGTTGTAGTTCACCTACATCCATATAGCACCGTGGACTCAAACAATGATGGATCTGGACCAAACGTGGCATGAATAATCAATATGCCCAAATGTGAACACTTGTGGAGTTTGGGGAAAATATACCTTGACATTTGGGAGTTTTAGTTGCTGGGATTTATAGTTCACCTACAATCAAAGAACATTCTAAACTCCACCAATGATGGAATTGAACCAATCTTGGCACAGAATTCCCATTACCAGCAAAACATACTGGAAGGGTTTGTTGGGCATTGACCTTGAGTTTGGGAGTTGTAGTTCACCTACATCCAGAGAGCACTGTGGACTCAAACAATGATGGATCTGGACCAAACTTTGCATGAATAATCAATGTACGCAAATGGGAACACTGGTAGAGTTTAGGGGAAATAGACCTTGACGTTTGAGAGTTTTAGTTGCTGGGATTTATAGTTCACCAACAATCAAAGAGCACTCTGAACCTAGCCTTCAATGGATCTGCACCAAACTCACATACACGATACGACCAAATTGGAATATGGGTGGGTTTTGAGAGGAGTTGTAGGTTCTGAGATGTATAGTTCACCTGCAATCAAAGAGCATTCTGAGCCCTACCAAAAAAGGGAATTGGACCAAACTTGACACAGAGAACCTCAATGACCATCAAAAAATACTGGAGGTCTTTGGGGAAAATTCACTTTGATTTTGGGGAGTTGTAGTTCACCTACATCCAGACCCAAAAGCTGGTGAATGTGGACCAAATTTGGCATGCATACCTGATACGCCCAAATTTGATTACTGGAGGTGTTTGGGAGAGATTGATCTTGAGTTTTGGGAGTTGTAGCTCACCTACAACCAGAGGAACGGACCACCAACGATGGACCTGAATTAAACTTGGCACACAGAACCATGCTGGGAGTTGTAGTTTACCCTGCAGCCAGAGAGCACACTGAATCCCACCGATGATGCATCTAGAGCAAACTTGCCCAACATCACAAACGTGTAAGTACTGATGGAGTTCTTTGGGGTGAACCTGGCATGATGGGAGTTGTAGTTCACCCACAGCCTTATGCATTTTGTAAAATAAATTAACATTTGGGCAATGCTGGGTACCCAAGATAGTATGTATGTATGTATGTATGTATATGTGTGTGTGTGTGTGTCAAATATAAACATAGCCTCTACTTTTCTTTTCTCAATACCTTTGCATTTCTAAAGAGAGTTGTAGTTTGCCAATCTTGGCCTAAGAGTACTAGCGTCTTACCAAAACTACAAATTCCACAGAATTTGAGCCCTGGCAAAGATATGGGGTATTGGGAGTGGTAATTCAATAAGGTACGGCACTCTTGAGCAGAGAAGGCCAAAGTCCTTGGGAAACTACAACCCCCAGATTTCCACAACATTGCACCACGGAGAAACTACCACTCCCAGTATTCCACAACTTTGCACCATGGAGAAACTACAACTCCCAGTATTCTACAACATTGCGCCATGGAGAAACTGCAACTCCCAGTATTGCACAACATTGCGCCATGGAGAAACTGCAACTCCCAGCATTCCACAATGTTGCGCCATGGAGAAACTACAACTCCCAGTATTCCACAACATTGTGCCATGGAGAAACTACAACTCCCAGTATTCCACAACATTGCGCCATGGAGAAACTACAACTCCCAAAATTCCACAACATTTCACCAGGGAGAAACTACAACTCCCAGTATTCCACAACATTGCGCCATGGAGAAACTACAATTCCCAGTATTCCACAACATTGCGCCATGGAGAAACTGCAACTCCCAGTATTGCACAACATTGCGCCATGGAGAAACTGCAACTCCCAGCATTCCACAACGTTGCGCCATGGAGAAACTACAACTCCCAGTATTCCACAACATTGTGCCATGGAGAAACTACAACTCCCAGTATTCCACAACATTGCGCCATGGAGAAACTACAACTCCCAAAATTCCACAACATTTCACCAGGGAGAAACTACAACTCCCAGTATTCCACAACATTGCGCCATGGAGAAACTACAACTCCCAGTATTCTACAACATTGCGCCATGGAGAAACTACAACTCCCAGTATTCCACAACATTACGCCATGGAGAAACTACAACTCCCAGTATTCCACAACATTTCACCATGGAGAAACTACAACTCCCAGGATTCTACAACATTGCGCCACGGAGAAACTACAACTCCTAGTATTCCACAGCATTGTGCCACGGAGAAACTACAACTCCCAGCATTCCACAGCATTGCGCCATGGAGAAACTACAACTCCCAGTATTCCACAACATTGCACCATGGAGAAACTACAACTCCCAGTATTCCACAACATTGCGCCACGGAGAAACTACAACTCCTAGTATTCCACAGCATTGCGCCATGGAGAAACTACAACTCCCAGCATTCCACAACGTTGCGCCATGGAGAAACTACAACTCCCAGTATTCCACAACATTGCGCCATGGAGAAACTACAACTCCCAGTATTCCACAACATTGCGCCACGGAGAAACTACAACTCCCAGTATTCCACAACATTGCGCCATGGAGAAACTACAACTCCCAGTATTCCATGACTTTGCGCCATTTTTCTCTCCAACATTTTGCCGAATTGCAGTTCCCAGCATCCTCTACTTTATGGAGCCACTGGATAGGAATGCTGGGAGTTGTAATCCAAAGCCTGGAGCATGGCATGATGCCAACTTTACCTTAACATACTCCAGCTACTTTGGGACTCTGGGTTCCAGAATCCTTCGCCAAGGATTGTGGGCTTTGTAGTCCAAATCACAAGGAGAGCTAAAGCTTTCCCTTACTCAATTGGTATTTGCCATTTGAAAGCAATGAGATGTGTTTCAGAGTGGACTTCACGTTGGAAGGGACTTCTAAAGGCCATCTAGTCTAACCCCCTTCTGCCTTTATGCAGGAAAAGCACAATCAAAGCATCCCTGACAGATGGCCATCCAGCCTCTGTTTAAAAGAACACTCTACAGTCCCTTCTACACTGCCGTAGAAAGTGCAGGTGGTCTGCTTTGAACTGGATTATATGGCAGTGTAGACTCATATAATCCAGATCGAATGAAGCCCCTTGGGCTCTGTTCTCAGACCCTCTTCTCTCTCAGCATCCTATCCTTTCTCTGTTTTCTTCTTCCTTCCTTCACTCCCTTCCTTGCTTACCTCCCTCTTTCTCCCTCACTCCTCTTCCACCCTTCCTTCCTTCCTTCCTTCCTTCCTTCCTTCTTTCCTTCTCTCTTACCTCCCACCTGTCTTCTCTCCCACTTTCTCCTTCCTTCCTTCCTTCCTTCCTTCCTTCCTTCCTTCCTTCCTTCCTTCCTATCTTTCCCTCCTCTCTTTCTCCCCTCCCTGTTTCTCCTTCCCTCCATTCCCTCCCACCCTTTCATCCTTCTTTCTTTCCTTCCTTCTCCTTTTCCTTCCTCCTTCCCTTCCACCCTTCCTTCCTTCCTTTTGTCCTTCCCTTTTGTCTTTCCATCCTTCTCTCTTTCTTTCCTCCCTCCTTCCATCTATCCTTCTTTCTCCTTCCATTATTCCCTTTTCCTTCCCTCTTTTCCTTCCTTCCTCTTTCTCCATCCATCCTTCCCTTCCTCCCTTTCATCCTTCCTTCCTTCTTTTTCCTTCCTCCATCCCTTCCTTCCTTCCCTTTTGTCTTTCGTTCTTTCTCTCTTTTCTTCTTCCCTCCATCCTTCAATCTCTCCCTCTTTCCCCTCCCTTCCTCCCTTCCTTCCTTCCTTCCTTCCTTTTTGTCTTTCCTTTTTTCCTCTTCCTTCCCTCTCACCCTTTCTCTTTTCATCCTTCCTTCCCTTTCATCCTTCCTTCCCTCTCTCTTTCCTTCCTCCTTCCCTTCCTTCCTTTCCTGCTTCCTTCCCTTTTGTCTTTGCTTCCTTCTTTCTCTCTTTTCTTCCTCTTACCTCCTTCCCTTCCCTCCCTCTTTCTCCCTCCATCCTTCAATCTCTCCCTCTTTCTCCTTCCTTGCTTCCTTTTGTCTTTCTTTCTTTCCTTCTCTCTTTCCTTTATCCCTTCCTTCCTCCTTACCTCCCTCCTTTTCCTCCCTCTTTCCTTCTCTCTTTCCTTTATCCCTTCCTTGCTTCCTTTTGTCTTTCTTTCTTTCCTTCTCTCTTTCCTTTATCCCTTCCTTCCTCCTTCCCTTCCTCTCTTCCCTCCCTCTTTCTCCCTCCATCCTTCAATCTCTTCTTCTTTCTCCTTCCTTCCTTCCCTCCTTCCTTTTGTCTTTCTTTCCTTCTCTCTTTCCTTTATCCCTTCCTTCCTTTCCTTTTTTCCTTCCTTCCTTCCCTCTTTCCTCCCTCCTTCCCTCTCTACCTCTTTCTCCTATCCTTCCCTTCCTCCCTTTTCTCTTTCCTCACACCACCCCTTATTTCCTTCCTTCCATCACTGGTCAGCCAGTCTTCCTTGCAGGGAATGCTAGCATGCGGCCCCAGTTAGAAAGTTTTCCCAGGCCTAGTGCAGATCCACTCAGAGCCTTTCCTGCATATTTGATAAAATTAGAAGAATCCCCCAAATTTGCAAATTGCACCAGCTGAGCAGTTTGTGGTGGTGTCACCTTATAAGTTGTGCAAGCGATCCAATGCAAAAGGCCAAACTTGAGCGCAGAATTGTGCATTGGGTTGTTGTAGGCTTTTTCAGGCTATATGGCCATGGTCTAGAGGCATTCTCTCCTGACGTTTTGCCTGCATCTATGGCAAGCATCCTCAGAGGTTGTGAGGTCTGTTGGAACTAGGAAAATGGGTTTATATATCTGTGGAATAACCAGGGTGAGACAAGGACTGAGGATGCTTGCCATAGATGCAGGCGAAACGTCAGGAGAGAATGCCTCTAGACCATGGCCATATAGCCCGAAATACCTACAACAACCCAAAGGACTCTTGTCTGCTGGAGCTAGGTGTGAATGTTTCAACTGATCACTTTGATTAGCATATAATGGCCTGGCTGTGCCTGGGGCAAACTTTTGTTGAGAGGTGATTAGATAGCAGAGCACCTGATGAACCAACCTGGACACAGCATTTTATTTGTACCACTCTCACAACCACCATGTCAGGCTACACAGAGAAGCCATTGAAATCCACAAGCAGGTGGACAACACAAGAAGCATGTGGACAATTTCAACAGAAAGGAGGAAACCATGAAAATGAACAAAATCTGGCTACCAGTATTAATAAACTCTAAAATTACAACAGCACAACAACAGAGAGGAAACAAACAAGGACATCTAATCACCTCTCAACAAAAGATTGCTCTAGGCACTGTCAAGCCATTATATACTAATCAAGGTGGTCAGTTGAAACATTCACACCTAGCTCCAGCAGACAAGAGTCCTTTGTCTCACTCTGGTCATTCCACAGATATACAAACCTATTTTCCTAGTTCCAACAGACCTCACTACCTCTGAGGATGCTTGCCATAGATGCAGGCGAAACGTCAGGAGAGAGTGCCTCTAGACCATGGCCATATAGCCCGAAATACCTACAACAACCCAAATGACTCTTGTCTGCTGGAGCTAGGTGTGAATGTTTCAACTGACCACTTTGATTAGCATATAATGGCCTGGCTGTGCCTGGGGCAAACCTTTGTTGAGAGGTGATTAGATAGCAGAGCACCTGATGAACCAACCTAGACACAGCATTTTATTTGGACCAATCTCACAACCACCATGTCAGGCTACACAGAGAAGCCATTGAAATCCACAAGAAGCATGTGGACAATTTCAGCAGAAAGGAGGAAACCATCAAAATGAACAAAATCTGGCTACCAGTATTAAAAAAACTCTAAAATTGCAACAGCAAAACAACAGAGAGGAAACAAACAAGGACATCTAATCACCTCTCAACAAAAGATTGCTCCAGGCACTGCCAGGCCATCAAATGCTAATCAAGGTGGTCAGTTGAAACATTCACACCTAGCTCCAGCAGACAAGAGTTCTTTGTCCCACCCTGGTCCTTCCACAGATATATAAACCCACTTTCCTAGTTCCAACAGACCTCTCTACCTCTGAGGATGCTTGCCATAGATGCAGGTGAAATGTCAGGAGAGAATGCCTCTAGAACATGGCCATATAGCCCGGAAAAACCTACAACAACCCAGTGATTCCGGCCATGAAAGCCTTCGACAATTGTGCATTGTTGCAAACCATGTCTGGTCTCCCTTTGCTGATGGAAGAGAAGATAGTCTTGAAAGCAAAGGCAACCGTTGATTAGAGAACTTAAAAGAATGGAAAACCTAGATCCGAGCAACTCGGGCATTATGTCCCAGCTGAGGTTTGCACCAAAAGCAGCCAACTGCATTGTCGACATGCGCAAGATACATGCGCAAGATACATGCGCAAGATACATGCACAAGATGTATCTATAGGAGAAGAGACGGAGATTGGAGAAGCATTGTCCAAGTCTCAGGAGTCGGAAGAGACCGCAGGGGCCATCCAGTCCAATCCTAGTCTGCCACTGAGGAACACAATCAAAGCCCTCCGTACAGATGGCCATCTAGCCCATCTCCAGAGATGAAGACTCCACCAGATTCCTTTTTTTAAATAATAACTTTATTACATTTCCATTCTTTTTCATTACAAAATACAATCTCTATATAGGGTTGTTGTGATTTTTCCGGGCTGTACGGCCATGTTCCAGAAGCATTCTCTCCTGGCGTTTCACCTGCATCTGTGTCCAATTGAATCATAGAATCCTAGAGTTGGAAGAGACCTCAAGGGCCATCCAGTCCAACCCCATTCTGCCAAGAAGCAGGAATATTGCATTCAAATCACCCCTGACAGATGGCCATCCAGCCTCTGTTTAAAAGCTTCCAAAGAAGGAGCCTCCACCACACTCCCTCCGGGGCAGAGAGTTCCACTGCTGAACGGCTCTCACAGTCAGGAAGTTCTTCCTCGTGTTCAGATGGAATCTCCTCTCTTGTAGTTTGAAGCCATTGTTCCGCGTCCTAGTCTCCAAGGAAGCAGAAAACAAGCTTGCTCCCTCCTCCCTGTGGCTTCCTCTCACATATTTATACATGGCTATCATGTCTCCTCTCAGCCTTCTCTTCTTCAGGCTAAACATGCCCAGCTCCTTAAGCCGCTCCTCATAGGGCTTGTTCTCCAGACCCTTGATCATTTTAGTCGCTCTCCTCTGGACACATTCCAGCTTAGAGTCAATATCTCTCTTGAATTGTGGTGCCCAGAATTGGACACAATATTCCAGGTGTGGTCTAACCAAAGCAGAATAGAGCATGGGGAGCATGACTTCCCTAGATCTAGACACTATGCTCCTCTTGATGCAGGCCAAAATCCCATTGGCTTTTTTTGCCGCCACATCACATTCCTGGCTCATGTTTAACTTGTTGTCCACGAGGACTCCAAGATCTTTTTCACACCTACTGCTCTCGAGCCAGGCATTGTCCCCCATTCTGTATCTTTGCATTTCGTTTTTCCTGCCAAAGTTGAGTATTTTGCATTTGTCACTGTTGAACTTCATTTTGTTAGTTTGGGCCCATCATCTCTCTAATCTGTCAAGATCTTTTGGGATTCTGCTCCTGTCTTCTGGAGTCTTGTCCACGAGGACTCCAAGATTATGTGGGAAAGTGAAGAGTGGTAGTTAAAGAGCACATTCTAAGGATTATTTCTGCGTTTGATTTATTAAAATATTCCCATCCAAACCCAAGTAACGAAGGTGGAGGCATTACTTTTCATTCACTCCACTTGCCTCACTGCCTACAGACCTCGGAAGATGTCATTAGCCACAGATGCAGGCGAAACATCAAGAGACAATGCTGCTGGAACATAGCCATACAGCTTGAGAAACTCACAGCAACCTATTGATTGAGGCCATGATAGCCTTTGACAATTCCTAATTCCAACAGACCTCACTATCTCTGAGGATGCTTGCCATAGATGTAGGTGAAACGTCAGGAGAGAATGCCTCTAGAACAGTGGTTCTCAACCTTCCTAATGCCGTGACCCCTTAATCCAGTCCCTCATGTGGTGGTGACCCACAACCATAATATTGTTTTCGTTGCTACTTCATAACACTCATTTTACTACTGTTATAAATCATAATGTAAATATCTGATATGCAGGATGCATTTACATTCACTGGACCAAACTGGGCACAAATACCCAATACACCCCAATGTGAATGCTAGTGGGGTTGGGCGAGGATTGATTTTGTAATTTGGGAGTTGTAGTTGCTGGGATTTATAGTTCACTTATAATCAAAGAGCATTCCGGACTCCACCAGCGATGGATTTGAACCAAACTTGGCACCCATGACTAATGGAAAACATTGGAAGGGTTTGATGGGCATTGACCTTGAGTTTGGGAGTTGTAGTTCACCTATATCCAGAGAGCACTGTGGACTCATGCAGTGGTGGATATGGACCAAACTTGGCATGAATACTCAATATGCCCAAATGTGAACACTGGTGGAGTCCGGGGAAAATAGATCTTGACATTTGGGAGTTGTAGTTTCTGGGATTTATAGTTCACTTATAATCAAAGAGCATTTTGAACTCCACCAGTGATGGATTTTAACCAAACTTGGCTCCCATGACCAATGGAAAACACTGGAAGGGTTTGATGGGCATTGACCTTGAGTTTGGGAGTTGTAGTTCACCTATATCCAGAGAGCACTGTGGACTCATGCAATGGTGGATCTGGACCAAACTTGGCACGAATACTCAATATGCCCAAATGTGAACACTGGTGGAGTCCGGGGAAAATAGATCTTGACATTTGGGAGTTGTAGTTTCTGGGATTTATAGTTCATTACAATCAAAGAACATTCTGAACTCCACCAACCATAGAATTGGCTCAAACTTCCCACATGGAATCCCCATGGCCATCAGAAAATACTTTGTTTTCTTATGGTCTTTGGTGACCCCTCTGACACCCCCTCGCGACCCCCTCAGGGGTCCTGACCCCCAGGTTGAGAAACACTGCTCTAGAACATAGCCCGAAAAAACCCACAAGAACCTAGTGATTCCAGCCATGAAAGCCTTCGACAATACAATCCCTGTTGTGTACCTATTTGTCCTCTTCTCTAAAACAGAACCTCTTTCCAAAGCATTAACAGTCCAGAGGCGGCTTGTTGTTGTTGTTGTCGTTGCTCTTTTACGAGACGGAGGACAGGTGAGGCTTTGACTAATTAATCCGACTATCTCGTTTCTGCCTCTCTTTTTACCTTCAAAGATCAGATAATAATGGAAAAAAAGGCTGGTTGCTTAGCATCTGAGCCGGAGAGGGAGTTGCACAAGAGGGATGGACCATTTTAATATATTTATTAGCCTGATTAGCAGGCGCAGCAAAGAAGCTGGGGCGCCAACGAGGAGCTTGCCCCATTTGCTCCCAGGTGCAATGCCTTCTAAAAAGGGAGCGGAAGGAAAATATTTCCAGAACACACCCATGTCCTTTCCAGACTGACCTTTGCGGCCCAAATGGATCAATACGACGAGAAAAAGGGAAAGACTTGTATTATGTTTACACACACACATATATACACTAGCCGTTCCCTGCCACGCGTTGCTGTGGCCCAGTCTGTGTATATGGGTTTTGTATGCGTATATATGTGTGTATATATTTGTGTATTTGTGTGTTTATATGTGTACATGCATATTGTGTATATGTGTGCGCTTGTCTATATGCATATTTGTGTATATATATGTATGTATGTGGATATGTATATGTGTGTATATGTATATATGTATGTGCATATATACATATACACATACTAGCTGTCCCCTGCCACGCATTGCTGTGGCCTAGTCTGTGTTTTGTGTGTGTATATATTTGGGTATTTCTGTATTTATATGTGTACATGCATATTGTGTATGCGTGTGCTTGTCTATATGCATATTTGTGTACATATGTATATGTGTGTGCATGTATATATGTATATGTATATATACATATACACATACTAGCTGTCCCCTGCCACGCATTGCTGTGGCCTAGTCTGCGTTTTGTGTTTTGTGTGTGTGTATATATGTGTATGTGTGTGTATATTTGTGTATTTCTGTGTTTATATGTGTACATGCATATTGTGTATATGTGTGTGCTTGTCTATATGCATGTGTCTATGTGCATGTGTATATGCATATATGTGTGTATGTATATGTATGTGTGTATATGTGTATATTTGTGTGTGTTTGTGCATATATATATGTGTGTGTATGAATGTGTGCATATTGTGTATAATGTGTGTGCTTGTCTATATGCATATTTGTGTGTATATATGTATGTATGTGGATATGTATATGTGTGTGCATGTGTATATGTATATATGTATATGCATGTATAAGTGCATGTGTATGTGTATATATGTGTGTATATGTGTGTATATGTGTATATTTGTGTGTGTTTGTGCATATATCTATGTGTGTGTGTATGAATGTGTGCATATTGTGTATATGTGTGTGCTTGTCTATATGCATGTTTGTGTGTATATATGTATGTATGTGGATATGTGTGTATGTATATGTACATACACACATATATACATGTATATATGTGTGCATATGTGTATATTTGTGTTTGTGCATATATATGTGTGTGTGTATGAATGTGTGCATATTGTGTATATGTAGGTGCTTGTCTATATGCATATTTGTGTGTATAAATGTATGTGTGTGGATATGTATATGTGTATGCATGTGTATATGTATATATGTATGTGCATGTATATGTGCATGTGTATATGTGTATATTTGTGTGTGTTTGTGCATATTTATATATGTGTGTGTGTGTATGAATGTGTGCATATTGTGTATATGTGTGTGGTTGTCTATATGCATATTTGTGTGTATATATGTATGAATGTGGATATGTATATGTATGTGCATGTGTATATGTATATATGTATGTGCATGTATATGTGTGTATGTATATGTATGTGTGTATATGTGTATATTTGTGTGTGTTTGTGCATATATATATGTGTATGCATGTTTATATGTATATATGTGTGTGTGTATATGTATGTGTGTATATGTGTATATTTGTGTGTGTTTGTGCATATGTATGTATGAATGTGTGCATGTGCATATGTATATGAGTGTATGTGTATATGTATATATGGTGTATTTTGGGGGGTTTTGAGTCTGTTCCACTGGGGTTTTGGGTATGTGCGTGTGCGTGTGTGTTTATGGGTGATGGACACTCGTTGGACTGTTGTCTTGTGTCCAAATTTGGTGTCAATTCTTCCAGTGGTTTTTGAGTTATGTTAATCCCACAAATGAGCATGACATTTTTATTTATATAGATACTAGCTGTGCCAGGCACACGTTGCTGAGGGAGGGAAGCAGCAACCTTCCCTCCCTCTTTCTCTCTTTTCTTCCTTCCTTCCTTCCTTCCCTCTTTCCTTCCTTCCCTCCCTTTTCCTTCCCTCCCCCTTTCTCTCCTTTCTTTCTCTCCTTCTTTCCCTCTTCCCTTCCTTTTCTCCTTCCTTCCTTCCTTCCTTCCTTCTCCCCCTTTTCTTTCCCTTCCTCTTTTTCCCCTTTCTTCCTTCTCTACCTATTCTTGGACTGCAACTTCCAGCAGTCCCCCTAATTAATCTATATACCTACCTATTTATCTCTATCTAATCTATCTACCTTATCTATCTGGGGGATTACTGGGAGTTGCAGTCCAGAAATAGGAAATATGCATGGATTGGGATGTTCTCAAAGAAATCCAAGGAGAAGAAAGCTTGCATCTTGGAAGCGGTGCATTTGGATCCTCCTCCTCCTCTCCTAAAGGGCCTGGTCTAGGGGATGCTGGGAGCTGTAGTTCAGAAGAGAGTGTGGATATGCTGTTGTGTGTGTTCTTTGACGTGGGAGTTGTTTTCGCGCATGCGCTATAGAGTCTTTTTGCTTTTTTGGCTTTTTAAGTCTCTTCTGCTGTGTTTTTCAGTGTTTTTATGAGTGATGGTCACTCGGTGGCTTGATAGGTGTGTTGTGTACAAATTTGGTGTCAATTTGTCCAGTGGTTTTTGAGTTATGTCAATCCCACAAACGAACATTACATTTTTATATATATACTAGTTGTCCCCTGCCAGGCGTTGCTGTGGCCCAGTCTGGTGATCTGGAAAATAAAGTAAAGTGTTGGTTTCTAATATATGTAATTTCTTTATGCTTGTGTTGATATAGAGATTGTCTGGTTGGCCTACTCTGGAACATGCAACATATAATTGTCCTTCTTTCAGGGTACCTTTCAAATCTATGATACTATATCTCTCTGTGTGTGAATCATATATATACCTATATCTATGGCTGGATGGCTTTTTCTCAGGAAGACTTTGATTACATTTTCTTGCCCTGGTGAAGAGAGTTGGACTGGATGGCCTTAAGTATTTTCTGTTGGTCATGGGGGTTCTGTGTGGGAAGTTTGGCCCAATTCTGTCATTGGTGGGGTTTAGAATGCTCTTTGATTGTAGGTGAACTATAAATCCCAGCAACTACAACTTCCAAATGTTAAAGTCTATTTTCCCAAAACTCCCATCTGTGTTCACATTTGGGCATATTGAATATTTGTGCCAAGTTTGGCCCAGATCCATCATTGTTTGAGTCCACAGTGCTCTCTGAATGTAGGTGAACTACAACTCCCAAACTCAAGGCCAATGTCCACCGAACCCTTCTAGTGTTTTCTTTTGGTCATAGGAGTCCTGTGTGCCACGATTGGTCCAATTCCATCATTAATGGAGTTCAGAATGCTCTTTGATTGTAGGTGAACTATAAATCCCAGCAACTACAACTCCCAAATGTCAAGATTCTATTTCCCCCAAACTCAACCAGTGTTCACATTTGGGCATATTGAGTATTTTTGTAGAGTTTGGTCCAGATCCATTATTGTTTGAGTCCACAGTGCTCTCTGGGTGTGGGTGAACTACAATTCCCAAACTCAAGGTCAATGTCCACCAAACCCTTCCAGTTTTTTGTGTTGGTCATGGGAGAACTGTGTGCCAAGTTTGGTTCAATTCCATTGTTGGTGGAGTTCAGAATGCTCTTTGATTTTAGTTGAACTATAAATCCCAGCAACGACAACTCCCAAATAACAAAATCATTTTTTTGAGTGAAGGACATACATTGGGTTGTTAGGTGTCTTGTGTCCAAATTTGGTGTCAATTCGTCCAGTGGTTTTTGAGTTATGTTAATCCCACAAACGAACATTACATATATATATTTATATATAGATTCCCCTCAGAGAGACACATAAACCTTAAGTTAGTGCACAACGTTGTCTAAAAGCACCTTTGGCTGGTTGAAGCATTGGCTGCAAGGCTTTATTTTGGAGGAAAGAGAAAGGAGGTCTTTCGGATTGTCGGCAGCCTTCCTTCCTGCATCGTCCTTTGTTAGCTTCTCTCAAATGTATATCTGATTATATGGAAATTGGAGCGTGGAAAACAGCGAGACATATGCATACAAATATGAGAACCGGACGCCTTTTGCATATCGATCAATCTGTTTGCAAGTTAAAATGGAGATTTTTGCAGCAGCAGCTGCGGGTTGGCCAAACCTGTTTTGGAAGAGAAAGACGTGTTGCCCTGAAAACTTGTTAGGAACCCAGTGAAACCAGTTGGATCTGTCCCCATTGATTCCCAAGGGTTTCGCAAAGTCGAAGGCTTTCATGGCCAGAATCACTGGGTTGTTGTTGGTTTTTCCGGGCTATATGGCCATGTTCTGGAGGCAATTTTTCTCCTGACGTTTCGCCTGCATCTATGGCAAGCACTACCTCTGAGGATGCTTGCCATAGATGCAGGCGAAACGTCAGGAGAAAAATTGCCTCCAGAACATGCTTTGGTTAGACCACATCGGCTTTGGTTAGACCACACCTGGAATATTGTGTCCAATTCTGGGCACCACAATTCAAGAGAGATATTGACAAGCTGGAATGTGTCCAGAGGAGGGCGACTAAAATGATCAAGGGTCTGGAGAACAAGCCCTATGAGGAGCGGCTTGGGGAGCTGGGCATGTTTAGCCTGAAGAAGAGAAGGATGAGGGGAGATATGATAGCCATGTATAAATATGTGAGAGGAAGCCACAGGGAGGAGGAGGGAGCAAGCTTGTTTTCTGCTTCCCTGGAGACTAGGACGCAATGGAACAATGGCTTCAAACTACAAGAGAGGAGATTCCATCTGAACATTAGGAAGAACTTCCTGACTGTGAGAGCCGTTCAGCAGTGGAACTCTCTGCCCCGGAGTGTGATGGAGGCTCCTTCTTTGGAAGGTTTTAAGCAGAGGCTGGATGGCCATCTGTCAGGGGTGATTTGAATGCAATATTCCTGCTTCTTGGCAGAATGGGGTTGGACTGGATGGCCCATGAGGTCTCTTCCAACTCTTTGATTCTATGATTCTATGATTCTATGGCCATATAGCCCGGAAAAACCAACAACAACCCAGTTTTGCAAAGTGTTTGCCATCAAAGGCCAGTGTGGTGCTTTGGTTTCTAGGACTTGGAGAAACTTGGGTTCGAATCCCTTCTCAGGCATAGAAACATAGTGGAGGGCCTTGGGCACGTCACACTCTCTCAGCTGCAGAGAAAGGAAATCTTGCCAAGAAAACCCTGTGATAATTGGGTTGTTGTAGGTTTTTTCGGGCTATATGGCCATGGTCTAGAGGCATTCTCTCCTGACATTTCGCCTGCATCTATGGCAAGCATCCTCAGAGGTAGTGAGGTCTGTTGGAACTAGGAAAGTGGGTTTATATATCTGTGGGACAAAGGACTCTTGTCTGTTGGAGCTAGTTGTGAATGTTTCAACTGACCACCTTGATTAGCATTTGATGGCCTGGCAGTGCTTGGGGCAATCTTCACCTGCATGTATGGCAAGCATCCTCAGAGGTAGTGAGGTCTGTTGGAACTAGGAAAGTGGGTTTATATATCTGTGGAATGACCAGGGTGAGACAAAGGGCTCTTGTCTGTTGGAGCTAGGTGTGAATGTTTCAACTGACCACCTTGATTAGAATTTGATGGCCTGGCAGTGCTTAGGGCAATCTTCACCTGCATCTATGGCAAGCATCCTCATAGGTAGTGAGGTCTGTTGGAACTAGGAAAGTGGGTTCATATATCTGTGGAATGACCGGGGTGGGACAAAGGACTCTTGTCTGTCGGAGGCAAGTGTGAATGTTTCAATTGACCACCTTGATTAGCATTTGATGGCCTGGCAGTGCTTAGGGCAATCTTCACCTGCATCTATGGCAAGCATCCTCAGAGGTAGTGAGGTCTGTTGGAACTAGGAAAGTGGGTTCATATATCTGTGGAAAGACCGGGGTGGGACAAAGGACTCTTGTCTGTCGGAGGCAAGTGTGAATGTTTCAACTGACCACCTTGATTAGCATTTGATGGCCTGGCAGTGCTTGGGGCAATCTTCACCTGCATCTATGGCAAGCATCCTCAGAGGTAGTGAGGTCTGTTGGAACTAGGAAAGTGGGTTCATATATCTGTGGAAAGACCGGGGTGGGACAAAGGACTCTTGTCTGTCGGAGGCAAGTGTGAATGTTTCAACTGACCACCTTGATTAGCATTTGATGGCCTGGCAGTGCCTGGGGCAATCTTTTGTTGAGAGGGGATTAGATGCCCTTGTTTGTTTCCTCTCTGTTGTTTTGCTGTTGTGATAATTTTCCTTCGAGAAACAAACCTTGGAAACAGCAACAGAAAAGCCTACCATAAGGTTCAGATTTGGAGCCACCTTCACCATTTGGAGTTCCTGGACCACACCATATTGCCCTTTTCGTTTGTCCTGTAATTACCTTGCATGAATTCCCCAGGAATGTTGTCCTACTGCACCTCGGACCTCAGGATGTAACGAAAGTGGAGGCATTACTTTTCATTCAACCCTCATAGTCTGGATTTTATGTGGCAGTGTAGAAGGGGCCAGAGATAATGCATGCTTTGAATACGTTTGATTTCCACTTCGATCCCTGGCACCTCCAGTTATAAAATCTCATTTGACCGAAATGAGAGAATGTCGAGCTGAACCTTAGAAAACTATAACTCAAGGAAGGCAATACTTCTTTGACAGGGCCAACAGCAAAAAACAACAGGGGCTTCCACGTGTCTGCCACAGCCACCACATTTGTGGCTTTGACCTAATATTGTCATATGAGTTCCCATTGACGCTGGCATATAATCCAGCCTGAAATTTCATTCTAAGGACAGTTGTAGACGCACGTAATGGGAGTTATAGTTCAGCTGGCATCCACAGAGCCCTCTGATTCCACCAACGATGGATCTGAACCAAGCTTGTCAACATACCCAACGTGACCAACTTTGAATACTGGCGAGGGGGGGGGGGGCTTTAGGGGAAGCAGGGGTTGATTCAAGATGTTGAGAGTTGTAGTTCACCCATATCTAGATAGCACTCTGGACTTTACCAACAATGAATCTGGACCTAGCTTGGCACACAGACCCCCCCCCCCCCCATTTCCAACAGAATATACTGGAGGGGTTGGGAGGGGATTCGCCCTGGATTTTGGGAGTTGTAGTTCACCTAGAGTCAAAGAGCGCTGTGACTCCCACCAATGATGGATATCGACCTAACTTAGAACAGTTTACCCAATGTGACCAACTTTAAATAGTGGCAGGGTTTGGGGGAGATTGACCCTCGACGTTGGGAGGGTCAAAGAGCAAAGAGCAATGTGACTCCCACCAATGATGGATCTCAACCTAACTTGGAACAGCTCACCCAATGTGACTAACTTTAAATACTGGCAGGGTTTGAGGAAATTGACCCTTGACGTTGTGAGTTGTAGTTCACCTAGAGTCAAAGAGCGCTGTGACTCACACCAATGATGAATCTTGACCAAACTTGGTTTAGCTTACCCAATGTGACCAACTTTAAATACTGGGAGGGTTTGGGGGAAATTGACCCTCGACGTTGGGAGTTGTAGTTCACATAGAGTCAAAGAGCACTGTGACTCCCACCAATGATGGAAGTCGACCTAACTTAGAACAGTTTACCCAATGTGACCAACTTTAAATACTGGCAGGGTTTGGGGAAAATTGACCCTCGACGTTGGGAGTTGTAGTTCACCTAGAGTCAAAGAGCGCTGTGACTCCCATCAATGATGGATCTTGACCAAACTAGGAACACCTTACACAATGTGACCAACTTTAAATACTGGCGTGGTTTGGGAGAAATTGACCCTCAATGTTGGGAGTTGTAGTTCATCTAGAGTCAAAGAGCACTGTGACTCACACCAATGATGGATCTCGACCAAACTAGGAACACCTTACCCAATGTGACCAACTTTAAATACTGGCAGGGTTTGGGGAAAATTGACCCTCGACGTTGGGAGTTGTAGTTCACCTAGAGTCAAAGAGCGCTGTGACTCCCACCAATGATGGATCTTGACCAAACTTGGAACAGATTACCCAATACGACCAACTTTAAATACTGGCAGGGTTTGGGAGTTGTAGTTCACCTACCAATGATGTGAACCCAACCAATGATGGATCTAGACCTATCTTGGCAGACAGACCCAACACGATCAACTTTGAATGCTGGCATAGTTTGAGAGGAATTGACCCACGATGTTTGGAGTTGTTGTTCACTCGTAACCTTAGGTATTTTTAATGGGAGTATGCAAAAAACAAACTTAACTAAGAATGACTTATATTCCATTACATTGCAAGTTACCTGACCCAGGTACCACTGGATAGCAAAGCCAGTATTTAATGTGCATCTATATAATGTGTATATACTGTGCATAAGTAGATATTCCATACATACTGTGTATGAGTAGAGACTCTCAGGCTGGATCTACACTGCCATATAATATGGATTATCAAAGCAGATCACCCACATGATCGGCTTTGAACTGGATTATGTGTAGACCAGGCAAGGGCCCTCCAGGTGTTTTGGACTTCAACTCCCACAATTCCTAACAGCCGGTAGGATGGACAAGGCAGGATTTCTCAACCTGGAAAGTCAAGACCCCGGGGAGGGGGGGGGGGTAAGCAGGGCGTTGTCAGAAGGGTCACCAAATGCAGCCAACCGCACCTGATATTTGCTGGTGGCCTCCCATCCAAGTCCTAACCAGGGCTAACCCTGCTTAGCTTCCAGGATCAGACAAGATCTGGTATTTATTTATCAAGTCATCAGCAACCAGTCATTTATATTACATTTCTAACAGAACAAAGCAAACAAACAGGCAAGATACAAAAATACAAAATACAGAATACAAAATTTGTGAGTTTGGTAGTTGATTAAATGTCCTTTGACCAGTATCTGGCCCCTTGGAGTGCCTCTGGTGTTGCCGCAAGAAGGTCCTCCATTGTGCATGTGGCAGGGCTCAGGTTGCATTGCAGCAGGTGGTCAGTGGTCTGCTCTTCTCCGCACACGCATGTCGTGGATTCCACGTTGTGGCCCCATTTCTTGAGGTTGGCTCTGCATCTCGTGGTGCCAGAGCGCAGTCTGTTTAGCATCTTCCAAGTCACCCAGTCTTCCGTGTGCCCAGGGGAGAGTATCTCATTTGGTATCAGCCATTGGTTGAGGTTCTGGGTTTGAGCCTGCCACTTTTGGACTCTCGCTTGCTGAGGTGTTCCAGCGAGTGTCTTTGTAGATCTTAGAAAACTATGTCTAGATTTAAGTCGTTGACGTGCTGGCTGATACCCAAACAGGGGATGAGCTGGAGATGTCTCTGCCTTTGTCCTTTCACTATTGGCTGCTACTTCCCGGCGGATGTCAGGTGGTGCAATACCGGCTAAGCAGTGTAATTTCTCCAGTGGTGTGGGGCGCAGACACCCTGTGATAATGCAGCATGTCTCATTCAGAGCCACATCCAGAGTTTTAGCGTGGTGAGATGTGTTCCACACTGGGCATGCGTACTCAGCAGCAGAGTAGCACAGCGCAAGGGCAGATGTCTTCACTGTGTCTGGTTGTGATCCCCAGGTTGTGCCAGTCAGCTTTCGTATGATATTGTTTCTAGCACTCGCTTTTTGCTTGATGTTCAGGCAGTGCTTCTTGTAGGTCAGAGCATGGTCCAGAGTGACTCCCAGGTATTTGGGTGCGCTGCAATGCTCCACTGGGATTCCTTCCCAGGTAATAATCCTCAGAGCTCGGGATGCTTCTCTGTTCTTGAGATGAAAGGCACATGTCTGTGTTTTAGATGGGTTGGGGATCAGCTGGTTTTCCCTCTAAGATCTGGTGCCTTTAGCGTATGTAGGACCCAGTGTAGGCCAGGTGCTGCTCCGAGGCATTTGGCTAGACTTCCGAGTCCATAAATCTTTGTCTCGATCTTACTGGGCTCTTCTTGTGTTCTCACGATCATCTGGAAAAGTTCTCTTTGGGGCTGTTCTTTGCCACCCATCCCTCCTGATTTCACGGGAGAGAATTCTTAGACATGCCATACTTTCCCATTGAGTTGGAGGAGTTATATTTAACGAGGACAGCACGTTCCCACTTTGCGCTTTTACGAGCGTCCGGAAAAGGAGGGCGAGATGCTTGAACTGCCTTGATCTCAGGCGGAGACACACTCGATAACATCACTCTATCTATGTGTATCATTTGGGATTGCATCTACACTATAGATAGAAGGAATCTCATGGCTCAAGGCTGTGGAATGATGGGAGTTGTAGTGGGTTAGGGTTAGCTAGCATTCTCTCCTGTGCCAGAAACTTCTGGAGGGCACATTTTCTCTGGACAGGTCAAAGTTGTGATTCTCTACTCAATGTCGCATATCTTGTCGAAGGCTTTCATGGCTAGAATCACTGGGTTGTTGTAGGTTTTTCAGGCTATATGGCCATGTTCCAGAAGCATTCTCTCCTGATGTTTCGCCTGCATCTGTGGCAAGCATCCTCAGAGGTAGTGAGGTCAACTACAACAACCCAGTTGTGTATCTTTTCACAAGAAGAGCAATCAGGAACAGCTATGTCTAACCCAGGAATAGCATCCTGTTGTTAGAGGCCACAAGTACACAACCACGTTGCATATCTTGTCGAAGGCTTTCATGGCTAGAATCACTGGGTTGTTGTAGGTTTTTTGGGCTATATGGCCATGTTCCAGAAGCATTCTCTCCTGATGTTTTGCCTGCATCTATGGCAAGCATCCTCAGAGGTTGTGAGGTCACCCACAACAACCCAGTTGTATATCTTTTCACAAGAAGAGCAATCAGGAACAGCTATATATAACCCAGGAACAGTACTCTGTTGTTTGAGGCCACAAGTACACAACCAAATCTGTCTGGACAGATGGCCAGGCTCTCAAAAGTGTCAATACCTGTCCAAACGTGTCTCCTGTTTCTTTTCACAAGAAGAGCAATCAGGAACAGCAATGTATAACCCAGGAACAGCATCCTGTTGTTAGAGGCCACAAGTACACAACCAAATCTGTCTGGACAGATGGCCAGGCTCTCAAAAGTGTCAATACCTGTCCGAACGTATCTCCTGTTTCTTTTCACAAGAAGAGCAATCAGGAACAGCTATATATAACCCAGGAACAGTACTCTGTTGTTTGAGGCCACAAGTACACAACCAAATCTGTCTGGACAGATGGCCAGGCTCTCAAAAGTGTCAATACCTGTCCAAACGTGTCTCCTGTTTCTTTTCACAAGAAGAGCAATCAGGAACAGCAATGTATAACCCAGGAACAGCATCCTGTTGTTAGAGGCCACAAGTACACAACCAAATCTGTCTGGACAGATGGCCAGGCTCTCAAAAGTGTCAATACCTGTCCGAACGTATCTCCTGTTTCTTTTCACAAGAAGAGCAATCAGGAACAGCTACATATAACCCAGGAACAGCATCCTGCCGTTTGAGGCCACAAGTACACAACCAAATCTGTCTGGACAGATGGCCAGGCTCTCAAAAGTGTCAATACCTGTCCGAACGTATCTCCTGTTTCTTTTCACAAGAAGAGCAATCAGGAACAGCTATGTCTAACCCAGGAACAGCATCCTGTTGTTAGAGGCCACAAGTACACAACCACGTTGCATATCTTGTCGAAGGCTTTCATGGCTGGAATCACTGGATTGTTGTAGGTTTTTCGGGCTATATGGCCATGTTCCAGAAGCATTCTCTCCTGAAGTTTCGCCTGCATCTGTGGCAAGCATCCTCAGAGGTTGTGAGGAAAGATTTGTATCATAATGCTGGGTGCTTCCCCTCCTAAGCCACCTTGGAAAAATCAATTTTAAGCTATATGTGGGGTATAAATTATTAATTAAATATACACCTGGAATCCTGAAATGGCTGGGCTTTTGCTATTTTGGTCGTCACAGCTGCCTACTCCAAATGTTTGCCTTCTCCTAGGAGGAAGGCTTCCTCCGTCCTTCTTGTTTGCTTCTCGAGATTTTTATGACTGCTATGAAACTGGAAATAATAGGGTTCGTGACCTGCTAAATAGATATTTTTGACGGGATATGGGTGGGTGAGGCTGAGAGAGAGAGAGAGATTGAGAAAGGAGTTCCTTGCGTCACAACTTTGTGGTCAACAAAGAGTTGCCATCCTCAGACAAACGAGCCTTTGTTGACTTGGAGCTCCATTCGACAAGTCTATTTATTCTCCTTTTTGTGCTTTTGAAATTCTTTTTCTCTCTTTCTCTATTGCTTACCCACCCATCAGTCTATTTATCAATCATCTCACTATAACCAATCTATCTATCATTTATTTGTCAATCAATCAATTGTCTATCCTTCATTAGTCCATCTATCAATCATCTATCAAGCAATAATCTATCTATCATTTATCAATCAATCAATTGTCAGTCCTCCATTCATTCATCAATCTATCTATCAATCAATCATCTATCTATCATTTATCTGTCAATCAATCAATTGTCTATCCTTCATTAGTCCATCTATCTATCATCTATCAAGCAATAATCTATCTATCATTTATCAATCAATCAATTGTCAATCCTCCATTCATTCATCAATCTATCAATCATCTATCTATCATTTATTTGTCAATCAATCAATTGTCTATCCTTCATTTGTCCATCTATCAATCATCTATCAAGCAATAATCTATCTATCATTTATCAATCAATCAATTGTCAATCCTCCATTCATTCATCAATCTATCAATCATCTATCTATCATTTATTTGTCAATCAATCAATTGTCTATCCTTCATTTGTCCATCTATCAATCATCTATCAAGCAATAATCTATCTATCATTTATCAATCAATCAATTGTCAATCCTCCATTCATCAATCTATCAATCATCTATCTATCATTTATCCGTCAATCAATCAATTGTCTATCCTTCATTTGTCCATCTATCAATCATCTATCAAGCAATAATCTATCAATCATTTATCAATCAATTGCTTATCCTCCATCTATCTATCAGTCATCTATGATGTATCTAATTATTTCCTTTTCTTTCTCTATTACCTCTCCACCATCAGTCTATTTATCAATCATCTATCTATAATTAATCAGTCAATCATCTATAATTTATCTGTCAATCAATTGTCTATCCTCTATTCATCCATCTATTAATTATCTGTCAAATCATCTCTATCTATCATCTATCTATCTATCTATCTATCTATTGCCTAGCCTCCATTCATCCATCCACCAGTCATCTCTCAATCGATCATCTATCTATCATTTATCTAATTGTTTCTCTTACTCTATTATCTATCCATCCATCAGTCTATTTATCAATCAAAGGTTACAACAACATCTGTTATAGAACTCCAGTATGCTGATGACAATGTCATCTGTGCGCATTCAGAAGAAGATCTACAAGCCACTCTAAACACCTTCGCAGAAGCATACACGAAGCTCGGCCTGTCATTGAACATCGAGAAAACCAAAGTGCTGTTCCAGCAGTCACCAGCCACACCCTCCCCAATACCAGAGATACAGCTTAATGGTGTAACATTAGAAAATGTTGACCATTTCCGCTCCCTTGGCAGCCACCTCTCCACCAAAGTCAACATCGACACCAAAATACAACACTGCCTGAGCTCTGCGAGTGCAGCATTTTTCCAAATGAAGCAGAGAGTGTTTGAGGACCAGGACATCCGTAGGGAGACCAAGGGGCTTGTTTATAAAGCCATTGTCCTCCCAACCCTGCTATACGCCTGTAAAATGTGGACTGTCTACAGACGTCACATGCAACTCCTGGAACGATTCCATCAGCACTGCCTCTGGAAAATCCTGCAAATCTCTTGGGAAGACAAGCGGACAAATGTCAGCATGCTGGAAGAAGCAAAGACCACCAGCATTGAAGCGATGGTCCTCCGCCATCAACTCCTCTGGACCGGCCACGTTGTCCGGATGCCCGACCACCATCTCCCAAAACAGTTGCTCTACTCCGAGCTCAAGAATGGAAAACAGAATGTTGAAGGACTGAAAAGAGATTGAAAGATGGGCTCAAAGCCAACCTTAAAAACTCTGGCAGAGACACTGAGAACTGGGAAGCCCTGGCCCTTGAGCGCTCCAGCTGGAGGTCAGCTGTGACCAGCAGTGCTGCAGAATTTGAAGAGGCACGGATGGAGGGTGAAAGAGAGAAACATGCCAGGAGGAAGGTGCTTCAAGCCAACCCCAACCGGGACCGCCTTCCACTTGGAGACCAATGCCCTCACTGAGGGAGAAGATGCAGGTCAAGAATAGGGCTCCATAGTCACCTACAGACCCACCCTGGATGATTATCCTACTTGGACAACGAGGAATCACCTAAGTAAGTAAGTAAGTAAGTAAGTAAGTATCAATCATCTATCAATCAGTCGCCTATCATGTATCTAATTCTTTCCTTCTCTTTCTCTATTACCTATCCATCCATCAGTCTATTTATCAGTCATCTATCTATAATTAATCAATCATCTATCATTTATCTGTCAGTCAATCAATTGTCTATCCTCCATTCATCCATCTATTAATCATCTATCAATCAGTCATCTATAACTATCTATCATTTATATGTCAATCAATCAATCGTCTATCCTCCATCCATTTACCAATCATTTGTTTATCGCTCAATCATCAATCATTTAGCTATCTATCTATATTTTATTTATCAATTCAATCAATCAATCGTCTATCCTCCATCGACCGATAATCTATCACCCAGTCATCTTCCATCCATTTATAAGTCTATCAATCAATCATCTATCTATTCATCCATCAATAATGTATCAATTAATCATGTATAATCCATTTATTTATGTCTATCTAATAATCTATCAATAAATTATTATGCATCCATCTTTCTATAAGTTTTTGTCTATTTGTCTGTCAGTCAATCAATCATCTATCCATCTATTCGTCCATCAAAAATTTATAAATTAATAATGTATAATCCATCTATATCTATCTATCTATCTATCTATCTATCTATCTATCTATCTATCTATCATGTATCCATCTTTCTATCAGTTTTTGTCTATTTATCTGTCTGTCTGTCAATCAATCATCTATCCATCTATTGGTCCATCAATAATTTATCAATTAATCATGTATAATCCATCTCTTTATGTCTATCTAGCTATCTATCTATCTATCAATCAATCTATCAATCAATAATCTATTTATCTGTCTGTCAGTCAATCAATCATCTATCCATCTATTCGTCCATAAATAATTTATCAATTAATCACGTATAATCCATCTATTTATGTTCATCTACCTACCTACCTACCTATCAATAATCTATCATGGATCCATCATTATATCTGTTTTTATCTATGTGTCTGTCTGTCTATCTGTCTGTCAATCCATCAATCAAAATCTATTATACATCCATCCATCTTCTGTCTGTCTGTTTGTCTATCTATCTCAGTGGTTCTCAACCTGGGATCCCCAGATATTTTTGGCCTACAACTCCCAGAAATCCCAGCTAGTTTACTATCTGTTAGGATTTCTGGGAGTTGAAGGCCAAAACATCTGGGGACCCACAGGTTGAGAACCACTGACTATCTATTTATCATCCACCCATCAGTTCTCTCTCTCTCTCTCTCTCTCTCTCTCTTTCCCTCTCCAATCCCAATCTTTCACATTGTGTGCAAGATATGTTTAGCGGATGGCTTTGCCTTTGCCTTCCTCTGAAGCCGAGAGAGTGTGACATGCCCAAGGCCACCCAATACATTCCACTGTTGGGTCTCCAGAGTCGTAGTCCAACAATCAAACCACTACACCAGTGGTTCTCAACCTTTCTAACACCGTGACCCCTAAATATGGTTCCTCATGTTGTGGTGACCCCCAACCATAAATTTTTCGTTGCTCCTTTATAATTGTAACTTTGCTACTGTTATGAATTGTAACATAAATATCTGATATGCATGATGAGTTACAAATTCAAGCATCATGATTAATCAGAAAAAATATGTTTGGGGTAGTATGGAAAACATATGATGGGATTTGCAGTACCAATTCAGCTCTGACTTCCACAGACCCCTGAGACCTCCACACAGAACTCCCATGTCAAACAAAAAATACTGGAGGGGTTTGGGAGGAAATGACAGTAATTTAGGGGAGATGAAGTTCACCTATATCTGGATAGCATTGTGAACCCAAACAACTATGGATCTGGACCAAACGTGGCACTCAATATGCCCAAATTTGAACACTGGTGGAGTTTGGGGGAAATAGACCCTGGCATTTGGGAGTTGCAGTTGCTTTGATGTATAGTTCCCATGCCATTAAAGAGCATTCTGAACTTCACCAACAATTGAATTGAACTAAACTTGGCATACAGAATTCCCATGACCAAAAAAAATAAATGCTGCAGAGGTTTGGGCCAAAGGAAGCAGCCTTGCGACCCCTCCGAAATGGCCAAATGACCCCCCTGGGGGCCGCGACCCCCAGGTTGAGAACCACTGCACTACACTATCCTGGCTCTGTAGAAGAGTGTGATGAGTAAACAGTGATGAAATGTCATCTTCTATCCCACCATTAATGGTACAGGAGCACTCTCCAGTTTTTGCTTTGGCAACCCTATCCAGCCTTGTCTTCCAGTATTTGAGTTACTCCCCCTTCTCCCTCATTTTTGCAAAACCTGACAATATTGCAAATCTGGATTTTCCAGTTTCAGGGCAACCAGCATGAAGCAGAGGGGAGGCCTCCTTACCTATTTTGAAAAGGACTTTGTTGACAAAGCCGAGGACAATTTTAAGTAGGACACAACAAAAGCAAAGAGGAGTCGTGAAGAGAAGGGGGCAGGCAACTTTCCCCCACTCTCTTTCTTGCCTCCTGCTGCGGTAATGCTCTGTGATCTCCCAAACTCAGCCCAAGATCACCTTGGATTGCACCCTGCTTGTGAAACCACTTTCAAAAACGTAAGGCGATGTGAATATATTTTTCGCGGGGAGGAGAAACCGTTTTGTAGGCAGCGCAAAGTCTTGGATCCTCGCTGCCTGAAGAATGTTGGCATTCAAATTCTCCCATCTCTCTCTCTCTCTCTTTTGTGAAGGATAACTAATATCCTTCACAAAGAGAACAGGACCTGAATTCACAATTATTTTAACAGGTTAGAGAGCTGGGCCAAAACGAAGAAAATCCATTTCAATAGGGAAAAATGTAAGGTGGAAAAAAATGCATAGATATTGAATGGCTTGGAAACAGTCCATGTGAATAGGATTTAGGACTCTTTGCAGATCAATCTATAGGAATATAATATCAGGGAAAGCCATAGTACTGTAGTGATTTCAACTAGGACCGCGGATAGAGAGGTCCATGCCTGGTGAGTCTTTGCTAAACCAGATCAGGAAACAGTCCATGAGAATAGGATCTAGGACTCTTTGCAGATCAATCTATAGGAATATAATATTGGGGAAAGCCATAGTACTGTAATGATTTCGACTAGGACTGCGGATAGAGAGGTCCATGCCCGGTGTGTCTTTACTAAACCAGATCAGGAAACAGTCCATGAGAATAGGATTTAGGACTCTTTGCAGATCAATCTATAGGAAAGCCATATTACTGTAGTGATTTCAACTAGGACTGCGGATAGAGAGGTCCATGCCTGGTGAGTCTTTGCTAAACCAGATCAGGAAACAGTCCATGAGAATAGGATCTAGGACTCTTTGCAGAGCAATCTATAGGAATATAATATCAGGGAAAGCCATAGTACTGTAGTGATTTCAACTAGGACTGCGGATAGAGAGGTCCATGCCTGGTGAGTCTTTGCTAAACCAGATCAGGAAACAGTCCATGAGAATAGGATCTAGGACTCTTTGCAGATCAATCTATAGGAATATAATATTGGGGAAAGCCATAGTACTGTAATGATTTCGACTAGGACTGCGGATAGAGAGGTCCATGCCCGGTGTGTCTTTACTAAACCAGATCAGGAAACAGTCCATGAGAATAGGATTTAGGACTCTTTGCAGATCAATCTATAGGAAAGCCATATTACTGTAGTGATTTCAACTAGGACTGCGGATAGAGAGGTCCATGCCTGGTGAGTCTTTGCTAAACCAGATCAGGAAACAGTCCATGAGAATAGGATCTAGGACTCTTTGCAGAGCAATCTATAGGAATATAATATCAGGGAAAGCCATAGTACTGTAGTGATTTCAACTAGGACTGCGGATAGAGAGGTCCATGCCTGGTGAGTCTTTGCTAAACCAGATCAGGAAACAGTCCATGCGAATAGGATTTAGGACTCTTTGCAGATCAATCTATAGGATTATAATATCAGGGAAAGCCATAGTACTGTAGTGATTTCAACTAGGACCGCGGATAGAGAGGTCCGTGCCTGGTGAGTCTTTGCTAAACCAGATCAGGAAACAGTCCATGAGAATAGGATCTAGGACTCTTTGCAGATCAATCTATAGGAATATAATATTGGGGAAAGCCATAGTACTGTAATGATTTCGACTAGGACTGCGGATAGAGAGGTCCATGCCCGGTGTGTCTTTACTAAACCAGATCAGGAAACAGTCCATGAGAATAGGATTTAGGACTCTTTGCAGATCAATCTATAGGAAAGCCATATTACTGTAGTGATTTCAACTAGGACTGCGGATAGAGAGGTCCATGCCTGGCGAGTCTTTGCTAAACCAGATCAGGAAACAGTCCATGAGAATAGGATCTAGGACTCTTTGCAGAGCAATCTATAGGAATATAATATCAGGGAAAGCCATAGTACTGTAGTGATTTCAACTAGGACTGCGGATAGAGAGGTCCATGCCTGGTGAATCTTTGCTAAACCAGATCAGGAAACAGTCCATGCGAATAGGATTTAGGACTCTTTGCAGATCAATCTATAGGATTATAATATCAGGGAAAGCCATAGTACTGTAGTGATTTCAACTAGGACTGCGGATAGAGAGGTCCGTGCCTGGTGAGTCTTTGCTAAACCAGATCAGGAAACAGTCCATGCAAATAGGATCTAGGACTCTTTGTAGACCACAAGCTGAACATAAGCCAGCGATGTGATGTTGCAGTGAAAAAAGCCAATGCGATTCGATATTATAGGAGTATAGTATCGAGGAAAGTCATAGTACTGCAGTGATTTCAACTAGGACCGCGGATAGAGAGGTCCATGCCTGGCGAGCCTTTTCTAAACCAGATCAAGAAACAGTCCATGCGAATAGGATCCTAGAACTCTTTGTAGACCACAAACTGAACATAAGCCAACAATGTGATGCTGCAGTGAAAAAAGCCAATGTGATTCTATATTATAGGAGTATAATATTGAGGAAAGTCATATTACTGTAGTGATTTCAACTAGGACTGCGGATAGAGAGGTCCGTGCCTGGTGAGCCTTTGCTAAACCAGATCAGGAAATAGTCCATGCAAATAGGATCTAGAACTCTTTGTAAACCCCAAGCTGAACATATGCCAGTATAATATCGAGGAAAGTCATAGTACTGTAGTGATTATAACTAGGACCACGGATAGAGAGGTCCATGCCTGGTGAGCCTTCGCTAACCCAGATCAGCCAGGACAGAGTACAGGTGCTACAAGTTGAAGGCACAACTACAGAGATGTATTATTATCTGGCTAGATAGGATGCAAAGACAAACAATTACTTACTTAGGCAATCCCTCATTGTCTGAGTAAGATTTTCCTCCAAGTTTGGTGTCTTGGCAGTGGGTCCGTAGGTGACTGTGGAGCCCTATTCTTGACCTGCATGTTCTCCCGCAGTGAGGGCATTGGTTTCCAGATGGAAAGTGGTCCCGGTTGGGGATTGGCTTGACACACCTTCCTCTTGGCATGTTTCCTCCATTCATGCCTCTTCAAATTCTACAGCACTGCTGGTCACAGCTGACCTCCAGTTAGAGTGCTCAAGGGCCAGGGCTTCCCAGTTCTCGGTGTCTACACCAGAGTTTTTAAGGTTGGCTTTGAGCCCATCTTTCAATCTCTTTTTCTGTCCTCCAACATTCCATTTTTTGTGCTTGAGTTCGGAGTAGAGCAACTGCTTTGGGAGATGGTGATCAGGCATTCGGACAATGTGGCTGGTCTAGTGGAGTTGATGGTGGAGGACCATCACTTCAATGCTGGTGGTCTTTGCTTCTTCTTCCCGCACGCTGACATTTGTCCGCCTGTCTTCCCAAGAGATTTGCAGGATTTTTCGGAGGCAGCACTGATGGAATCATTCCAGGAGCTATGTGTGATGTCTATAGACAGTCCACGTTTCGCAGGCGTATAACAGGGTTGGGAGGACAATAGCTTTGTAAACAAGCACCTTAGTATCCCTACAGATGCCCCGGTCCTCAAACACTCTCTGCTTCATTTGGAAGAATGCTGCACTCGCAGAGCTCAGGCGTTGTTGTCTTTCAGTGTCAATGTTGACTTTTGTAGAGAGGTGGCTGCCGAGGGAACGGAAATGGTCAACATTTTCTAATGTTACACCATTAAGCTGTATTTCTGGCCTTGGAGATAAACATATGTCTATGATAAATATATGTATATGATCTATATGAATAATGAACACCTTATCCTTTCAAAATGTAATGGCAGTGCATGCTCCTTGAGAGGCAAGACCTTGGATTTCTCGCATACCACATTGTACAAATATATACACATATATACACACAAATTTACTGGCTGCAGAGAGCTTCTCATGACAAGGTATAATCAATAAATCTCCCAACCGGTTTCGGCTTATTTCTGCACGTCAGCTCGTATTTCTGCATTTTGATGTCTTGCGTCTTTGTGCTTGTTCACCTCCACGCATACGATTTAAGTGGATTTGCTATGCCAGGAAATCTCTCTTTATATGTGTGTGTGAGTGTGTATACATACACACATACTGTATGTACCTATGTGTATATGTATACAACCTTTTCAAAAAGGAAACAACCAGTTCTACAACACAATTGCCAAAATAAAGTAAACATGGTGACAAATCAATTGACTGTTTGGGGTCGATTATTATATTGATTATTATTATTACCACCAATAAGCAATAAGCAGTTCCACCCGCCTCATTTGCGACAGAATAGCGGTGCATCTACACTGCAGCATTAATACAGTTTGACTTTAACGACCATCGTTCTATACTATGGGATCCTGGGAGTTGTAGTTTGGTGAGGCACCTGCATTATTTTGGCAGAAAAGGTTAAAGACCTTGTAAAACTACAACTCTCGTGGCTTGAAAGGCCGCACACCAAAGGAGATGTTCGATGAGATGAAAGGGGTTTATGGTGAGGATTACCCATCAGATGATGGAGTCAAGAACTGGCATTTTTCTTCCTTTTTTCCTTCCTTCCTTCCTTCTTTCCTTCCTCCCTCCCTCCCCCCCTCCCTCGCTTGCTTGCTTCCTCCTTCCTTCCTTCCTTCCTTCCTTCCTTCCTTCCTTCCTTCCTTCTTTTTTCCCTTCCTTCCTTCTTTCCTTGCATCCTCTCTCTTTTCCTTCCTTCCTGTCTTCCTTCCTTCTTTCCTTCCTTCCTCCCTCCCACCCTTCCTTTCTCCCTCCCTTCCTCCTTCTTTCCTCCCTTATTTCCTTCCTCCCTTCCTTCTTTTCTTCCTTCCTTCCTTCCTTCCTTCCTTCTTTCTTTCCTTCCTTCCTCTCTCTTTTCCTTTCTTCCTTTTTCCTTCCTTCCTTCCTCTCTTCCTTCCTTTTTCCTTCCTTTTTCCTCCTTCCTTCCTTCCTTCCTTCTTTCCTTCTTCCTTTCCTGTCCTGTCCTTTCCCTCCCTCCCTCCCTCTTTCCTTTCCTTTCCTTTCCTTTCATCCTTCTTTTCTTTCTTCCTTTTTCCTTCCTTCCTTCCTCCCTTCCTTCTTTCCTTCCTCCTTGACTTCTTTTCCTTTCTTCTGTTTTTCCTTCCTTCCTTTTTTGTTCCTTCCTCCCTCCTTTCCTCCCTCCCTCCCTCCCTCCTCCCTCCCTCCCCCTTCCTTCCTTCCTTCCTTCCTTCCTTCTTTTTCCCTTCCTTCTTTCCTTCCTAGAATCTCTTCCCAAGATCTGGGGGCCCCCTGGCCAGGCTCCTCTCCAAAGTCCCATGGGGGAACCACATCAAGTCCCCGGGTCTGGAGCTCAGCAGGGGCGAGCGGCAGTGAAGGGCAGTCGAACAGTTACTATGAAACCGGCGTCTTTGACAATCAGCTATTTCTAATAAAATATATTCTCAAAAATTGAGAGGTTATTTCCCGGGCGTAGGGATCCGAAACAAGAAAAGCGAGATAGCAGATAGGTTTAGAATTTAGTACAGAAAAATATGACATTAAAATGGAGCCGATCCGCCATTTTGCGATTTCATGGATACCGAGATCCGAAAGGAGAGATCCCGTATCCGCGGTTTCAAATAGCGCAGATTCGGCATCCCCGGAATGCCAGGAAGGCATTCTGGGCAGGCTCGCGGTTCCCCGGAGCCTGGAAAAAGGTTTATTTCATGCACTTTGGTAGTCCAGGCAAGGAAAGACACAAAGTATCAAGCAGAAAAGTTAAAAGTTGCAATTTCAAGTACCTTTATTAGGGGATAGCTACAATGTTAGGACTTGGGGGAAAGTGATAGAAAAGCATAGAGGCTGAATGCAGCCCTAGTTTGAGCTGTCTGTTGGGGCATATTTCATCAGTTTGTCCCAATTGCGACTCCTAGGAACTGCGGAACTCTCGGCTGCGGGTCAAACCAACTTCAAGGCGGGGGCCTCCGCTGCCCTCGATGACACTTCCTCCCTCCCTCCCTCCCTTCCTTCTTTCCTGTTGGTGATACTGAACCTAGTGTGCATCTTACAATTGATGGTATCTTCCAATCAATTCAATACGGTCCTTCTGGCCTTGTTTGAGGCTGCTTTTCACACTGCCAACTGGATTGCAAGCTGAAATGCGGTTCTGCAACAAGAGAGGAGCCTCCTTGGGTCAGGCCGTGCCCTCATTCCGGTCTCCCTTGAACCCGCCTCTCTCTGTGATCCATTTTCCTGGCAAAACCAGGGCCCGGCAAAGCCTCCCATCATCATTCCCTTGACAACAGGGAGAGGCTGCCGGCTGGCTCTCTAAGCCCTTCTGAGAGCAACCTGGAATTTGCTGTCCTAACAAGTGTTTTCCCTTCTTTCCCTGTGTGTGCCAAAAGCAGAAAATCTCTCCAGGAAGATAAATGGAGAGATGTAATTACAGAGCCCAGTTGCGGTTGTGCATCTGTGAGTGTGCGTGTGTGTGCGCGACTGTGTTCATGAGCCACGACTGCCACTATAATCAGGTTACAAGTGCATTGCGGATGAGGACCACACACACAAAACAGAGGCAAAAAAAATCTTCCTCCTTCCATTTGGGGAAAATGTAGTTCTCTTGAAAGGGTCTTTGAGTGAAATTTGCAAATACTAAGCAAGGGTCTTTGAATGAAATTAACAGCAAAAGAGAAATATACCCTTTTTCTGTAGAAAAAGAACAACACGGAAGAAAATGTTATTAAGAAACAAGATGTGACATGTAGAGGTCATACAAAGTTCAAGTGTACATAGGAAGTAGTTGTGTTGTGGTTAAGTTCAAAGGTTGTTGTTAAGCGCAGAGTCTGCAGGTACAAGAAGGTCAAGGGAGAGGGGCTGGAAAGAGAGTACTTTCCATGACTTATTACTTGAGTATAAAAGTCAGCAGAAACAGAGGAGGGGTGCGGCAGTCACTTGAAGGGTAGCATCTGCGTATGCTGCCAGGCTGTCCGTCTTCTTAATGAGGAAACTAAAATAAACCTTGTTTTTTGATCTTTCTTTGGGACTGTCTCCTTCCTTACGTGTTCCCGTGATGTGGACCTAAGAAGACCCAATTTAGGGTCTCTAACACTCTCAATTTGGAGAGGTCACCATAGGAAGTAGTTGTGTTGTGGTTAAGTGCAAAGGTTGTTGTTAAGCGCAGAGTCTGCAGGTACAAGAAGGTCAAGGGAGAGGGGCTGGAAAGAGAGTACTTTCCATGACTTATTACTTGAGTATAAAAGTCAACAGAAACAGAGGAGGGGTGCGGCAGTCACTTGAAGGGTGGCATCTGCGTATGCTGCCAGGCTGTCCGTCTTCTTCATGAAGAAACTAAAATAAACCTTGTTTTTTTTTTATCTTTTTTGGGACTGTCTCCTTCCTTACGTGTTCCCATGATGTGGACCTAAGAAGACCCAATTTAGGGTCTCTAACACTCTCAATTTAGAGAGAATACCATAGGGAGTAGTTGTGTTGTGGTTAAGTTCAAAGGTTGTTGTTAAGCACAGAGTCTGCAGGTACAAGAAGGTACTTTCCTTCAGGGGCTGGAAAGACAGTACTTTCCACAACTTATTACTTGAGTATAAAAGTCAGCAGAAACAGAGGAGGGGCGCGGCAGTCACTTGAAGGGTAGCATCTGTGTATGCTGCCAGGCTGTCCGTCTTCTTCATGAAGAAACTAAAATAAACCTTGTTTTTTTATCTTTCTTTGGGACTGTCTCCTTCCTTACGTGTTCCTGTGATGTGGACCTAAGAAGACCCAATTTAGGGTCTCTAACACTCTCAATTTGGAGAGACCATCATGAAGACAAATGGCAAAAATGAGTATGTCACAGTCATCTGCACTGCAGAATTAATATCGTTCAATGCGGTCCTGGTCTCATGGATCAATACTCTGATACCATGGAAAGCGTAGTTTGGTGAAGTCCCAGCACTCTTGGGCAGAGAAGGCGAAAGACCTTGTAAAACTATAACTCCTAGGAATCCATAGCAGTTAAAGTGGTATCAAACTGCATTCACTGCACACTCAAAAGTCAGCTCTAAGTTGTAGTTGCTGGGATGTATAGTTCACCTAGAATCAAAGAGCCTTCTGAACTCCACCAATGATGGAATTGAACCAAATTTGGCTCACAAAACCCCCATGACCAACAGAATATAGTGGAAAGGTTTGTGGGGAGAGTGACTCGTGCCAGTGGGAGTTGTAGTTCACCCTGCATCCAGAGAGCACCCTGAAGACCACCAACAATGGATTTGTACTAAACTTGGCACACAGACCCAACACAACCAACTCTGAATATTGGCATGGAAAAAAGAGGAAAGGAAAGGAAAGAGGGAGGGAGGAAGGACGGAAAGGAGGGAGGAGGGAGAGGAAAAGGAAGGGTTTGGGGGTGATCAACCCATGATTTTGAGAATTGCAGTTCACCCACATCCTTATGCATTCTCTAATGAGGGAGCTGGACCAAACTTGGCACAAATACTCAATATGCCCAAATGTGAACACTGGTGGAATTTGGGAGAAATAGACCTTGACATTTGGGAGTTGTAGTTCCTGGGATTTATAGTTCACCTACAATCAAAGAGCATTCTGAACTCCACCAACAATAGAGTTGAACTAAACTTTTTGGGAAAATAGGATTTCCATCTTTGGAATATCCTGGATGGTGTGGTGTGAGAGCGAGAGAGAGAGAAAGAAAGAGGGAGGTTGAAGGAGAGAGCAAGATCAGGACAAGAGGAGGAGATGAAGGTCTCGAAGAAGAGCCGCTCCAGAGAAACAACCTGTCATTCATCTTCTTTAATCTCCAAAACCGAAGCAGGATGAGAGGTGATGGAAGCAGCGGCAAAGGAGGAAAGATGGAAGGCGAGAGTGACAGAGATGCTGAGTGGAGGAGCCGCTTGATGCATCTCCTTCCCCCGCAGACACACAAACCGAAAAGTTGAGAGCAGGAAAAGACTTTCAAAGGAAAGTTGTGCCTGTCAAGGGCAGCGTTTGGAGACGTGGGAAGGATCTCGAGGCTCGGCCCAAATCCTCTTCTCCAGTCCTGAAGATAAAGGGGCAGAATCTCCGGGCAAAAGTGGCTCCTTAGAAACCCCATGAGCCATCTAGTCCAACCCCCTGCTATGCACGAGAAGCACAATCAAAGCAACCCCGACAGATGGCCATCCAGCCTCTGTTTAAAAACTTCCAAGGAAGGATGTGATAGCATGCCCGAGCCTTTGAGGAAATTCTATTGTCTGGCTTTACCTGTATACCTTCTGTTAAGATTAAGACAGAGGCACTTTAGGCAAGGTAAAAAGATAACCAAATGGGTTTACTCCAAACAAGACAAATAAAGGGTTAACTCCACCCGGGACTATCATAAGGTAACTTAAAACAATACATTACAAAAGGAGATTTTGCTGGTTGCAGGCATCTTTCTGGAATCTTTGAAAGTCTTCTGCCTCTGATGCAAAGTGATGGTTATAAACTGTCTCAATCTTCTTCCTTGTGAAGCTTAGGCTGGCCAAAAGCTTCTGTTGTCCTTTGGACTGCTGGTATAAAAATAATGCTAAATGCAGCTGCTGAGGATCCCTGTTTTTTGATTGCTAGGCCAATCCCAAGACTAAGTAATAGTAGCTCTACTCTAGAAAGAGAAGGAGTCCAGCAAGAGTTCTATACAGGGAAATGGAATTAAGCCTGGCCTCTGGGGAAATTTATGCTCCACCAAAAATGAATACAGAGAAAGATATCTACGCTATTGGGAAGGCCTATAAACAGGGGGAAATAAAGCAGAGGAGAGGAGAAGGCAGAGCCAAGATTTCACAAAGGAGTTTCTCCCTTTCGTCCTCCATTCGTGTCTCTTCAAATTCCGCAGCACTGCTGGTCACAGCTGACCTCCAGTTAGAGCACTCAAGGGCTAGGGCTTTCCTGTTCTCAGTGTCTATGCCACAGTTTGTAAGGTTGGCTTTAAGCCCATCTTTCAATCTCTTTTCCAGGGATTGCTGACTGACAGGTCAGAGCCCAGGAAAGCACCTACACTTAAGAATTAACCCAGTTTGACTGCCAAGGTTCAATTGTATAGAATCATGGGAGTTGTAGTTTTGCAAGGTTTTTAGCCTTACTTGCCAGATAATGCAAGCAACAACTGCCACGATTCCATATTTAAAGTGGTGTCAAACTGCATTAAATCTACATTATTCCAAGATATTTTACCTTTGCTTCACCAAACCAGAATTCCCAGGATTCTATAGCGTCAAAGTGGGATCGAACTGCATTAATTCCACCGTGTAGATGCACCCAATGAAGTAACATTGTATTTGCAGCTCTCCTGTTGGATAGAGGCATTAAATCCACTCCGGGTTTTGGAACGAATTTTATTTGGTGGGATAGGGTTCAAGTGCATTGGCCTTTTCCTTTCAAGTTCGGACTAAAATCCAGAGTAAGCCCCCAAGCAAGCCACCAGCTTCTACTGATTAAGAAATGTAATAATTTACCATTATCTTCCTCTTCTGTGCTTTCTTCCTCGGGATGAAGAGGCTTTGCAGGCTCTCTGCTTGTCTCTTTCCATTCCCTTTTTTTGTTGTTGTTGAAATCTCAGGCTCTCCGGCAAATTTAATTAAAAGTTGCCCAAATTATTTCTTATGAAAGGACTCCATTTGTCAACACCGCTGGGCTGCTTATCAACAGGGAGGCGGCAAGAGATTCGTTCCCAGCCGGGAATGGGCTCCGTTCGAAGTAAAGCCATTTATCCCTATTCTTCAAGTGACAGGGTCTTGGACCCCCCCCCCCCCCCACCCCATGGAGAATAATCCCATTGTCTGAAATGTCACCCCCAACCCACATACACACACAAAAATATTTCAGAAAAAAGTATTTGCATGGATTGCAACAGTACCTAAATGTGCCCAATACAGACACGAAAAAAGGTTCCTTCTGCACCAGTGTTTCTCAAGCTGGGTGTCGAGGCCACTGGGGGGGTTGACGAGGGGGTGTCAGAGGGGTCGTCAAAGACCATCGGAAAACACAGTATTTTCTGTTGGTCATGGGGGTTCTGTGTGGGAAGTTTGGCCCAATTCTATCATTGGTGGGGCTCAGAATGCTCTTTGATTGTAGGTGAACTATAAATCCCAGCAACTACAACTCCCAAATCTCAAGGTCTAATTTTCCCAAACTCCACCAGTGTTCACATTTGGCCATAGTGAGTATTCGTGTCCAGTTTGGCCCAGATCCATCATTGTTTGAGTCCACAGTGCTCTTTGAATGTCGGTGAACTACTACTCCCAAACTCAAGATCAATGCCAAACCCAGTATTCAATGTTGGCCATAGGAGTTCTGTGTGCCAAGTTTGGTTCAATTTCATTGTTGGTGGAGTTCAGAATGCTCTTTGATTGTAGGTGAACTATAAATCCCAGCAACTACAACTCCCAAATCTCAAGGTCTAATTTTCCCAAACTCAACCAATGTTCACATTTGGCCATAGTGAGTATTCGTGTCAAGTTTGGCCCGGATCCATCATTGTTTGAGCCCACAGTGCTCTTTGAATGTCGGTGAACTACAACTCCAAAACTCAAGATCAATGCCCACCAAACCCTTCCAGTATTCAATGTTGGTCATAGGAGTTCCATTGGCCAAGTTTGGTTCAATTCCATCATTGGTGGAGTTCAGAATGCTCTTTGATTGTAGGTGAACTATAAATCCCAGCAATTACAACTCCCAAATGACAAGGTCTAATTTTCCCAAACTCCACCAGTATTCACATTTGGGCATAGTGAGTATTTGTGTCAAGTTTGGTCCAGATCTATCACTGTTTGAGTCCACAGTGCTCTCTGGATGTAGGTGAACTACAACTCCAAAACTCAAGGTCAATGCCCACCAAACCCTTCCAGTATTGTCTGTAAGTCATGGGAGTTCTGTGTGCCAAGTTTGGTCCAATTCATCGTTGGTGGAATGCTCTGATTGTAGGCCAACAATAAATCCCAGCAACTACAACTCCCAAATGACAAAACCAAACCCCTCCAATACCACCAGTATTCAAATTTGTGTGTATTTAATATTTGTGCCAAATTGGATCCAGTGAATGAAAATACATCCTGCAAGGGCTAGAAGGCATGATCATCAAGTTTGCAGACGACACCAAATTGGGAGGGATAGCCAATAGTCCAGAGGACAGGAGCAGAATTCAAAACGATCTTGACAGATTAGAGAGATGGGCCAAAACTAACAAAATGAAGTTCAACAGCGACAAATGCAAGATACTCCACTTTGGCAGAAAAAACGAAATGCAAAGATACAGAATGGGTGACGCCTGGCTCGAGAGCAGTACGTGTGAAAAAGATCTTGGAGTCCTCGTGGACAACAAGTTAAACATGAGCCAGGAATGTGACGTGGCGGCAAAAAAAGCCAATGGGATTTTGGCCTGCATCAAGAGGAGCATAGTGTCTAGATCTAGGGAAGTAATGCTACCCCTCTATTCTGCTTTGGTTAGACCACACCTGGAATATTGTGTCCAATTCTGGGCGCCACAATTCAAGAGAGATATTGACAAGCTGGAATGTGTCCAGAGGAGGGCGACTAAAATGATCAAGGGTCTGGAGAACAAGCCCTATGAGGAGCGGCTTAGGGAACTGGGCATGTTTAGCCTGAAGAAGAGAAGGCTGAGAGGAGATATGATAGCCATGTATAAATATGTGAGAGGAAGCCACAGGGAGGAGGGAGCAAGCTTGTTTTCTGCTTCCTTGGAGACTAGGACGCAGAACAATGGCTTCAAACTACAAGAGAGGAGATTCCATCTGAACATTAGGAAGAACTTCCTGACTGTGAGAGCCGTTCAGCAGTGGAACTCTCTGCCCCGGAGTGTGGTGGAGGCTCCTTCTTTGGAAGCTTTTAAACAGAGGCTGGATGGCCATTTGTCAGGGGTGATTTGAATGCAATATTCCTGCTTCTTGGCAGAATGGGGTTGGACTGGATGGCCCATGAGGTCTCTTCCAACTCTTTGATTCTATGATTCTATGATTCTATGATTCTATATCAGATATTTATGTTAGCAAAATTGCAGTTGTGATGTAGCAATGAAAATAATGTTATGGTTGGGGGTCACCACAACCTGAGGAACTGTATTCGGGGGTCACAGCATTTGTAAGGTTGAGAAACTGTTGTAGAAGGAATGCGGTTTGACAACACTTTACCTGCCATGGCTCAATGGTATGGAATCATGGGAGTCGTAGTTTGGTGTGCAAGCAGGGGCGGCTGAAGCAATAGGCAAGGTACGCATTCGCGTATAGCGCTAATCCCAAGGGGGCTTTTATGCAGGGATGTTACCTGTGCCAACCTAGCCATCCATGGGGCGGAGAGTGGCAACGGAACACTATAATCCACTTTCTCCATTAGTTACTCATTACGTAGCAGCCTCTTATTTAATAGATTTGTAGCCTGTCTCTTCCCCATTGCCTTGCCCAAGGCAGCTCAATAACGCAGCCCTTCTATTAATAGCCTGTGTGCACTCAACAGTTGCCAAGTCCATTTATTATCTTCTTGCACAAAAAGCAAGCAAACACACACAGACTCTTTCCCTTCCCAGACTGTTTTCCTTTCGGTATTTACCTCCCCGGCCTCACAAAGGCTCACCAGCCTTTTCCGTATTTACCTTTACCTGGCAAACAAAATCATAATGAAAGGTAATCTGTGCCAAGGTTGGCCCGGATCCATCAAGCCATGCAGGAGCCTTTGTGATGTAAACATACCAACATAGTAACACATACATACTTTAGCTTTTCTATATGCAGATGATTTCACTTTAGTTCCTGGTGCTTTACCAAACTACAAATCCCAGGATGCCATAGCACTGCACCATGGCAGCTAAAGTGGCTCCAAACTGCATTCATCATATAGTATGTACTGACAGTATAGTTTAGTGAAGCACCAGCACTCTATACTGTATGTAGATGATTCCTACGTACGGACAGTATAGTTTAGTGAAGTACCAGCACTCTATACTGTATGTAGATGATTCCTACGTACGGACAGTATAGTTTAGTGAAGTACCAGTATTCTATACTGTATGTAGATGATTCCGCTTTAGTTCCTGGTGCTTTACCAAACTACTAATCCCAGGATGCCATAGCACTGCACCATGGCAACTGAAGTGGCTCCAAACTGCATCCTATAGTATGTACGGACAGTATAGTTTACTAAAGCACCAGCTTTACTATACTGTATGTAGATGATTGCACTCTATACTGTATGTAGATGATTCCACTTTAGTTCCTGGTGCTTTACCAAACTACAAATCCCTGGGTTCCATAGCACTGTGTCCTGGCGGGTGAAGTGGCTCCAAACTGCATTCATCCTATACTACGTACGGACAGTATAGTTTAGTGAAGTACTAGTATTCTATACTGTATGTAGATGATTCCGCTTTAGTTCCTGGTGCTTCACCAAACTACAAATCCCAGGATGCCATAGCACTGCGCCATGGCAGCTAAAGTGGCTCCAAACTGCATTCATCCTATAGTATGTACGGACAGTATAGTTTAGTAAAGCACCAGCTTTACTATACTGTATGTAGATGATTGCACTCTATACTGTATGTAGATGATTCCTCTTTAGTTCCTGGTGCTTTACCAAACTACAAATCCCAGGATTCCATAGCACTGCGCCATGGCGGGTGAAGTGGCTCCAAACTGCATTCATCCTATAGTATGTATGGACAGTATAGTATAGTAAAGCACCAGCACTCTATACTGCATGTAGATGATTCCACTTTAGTTCCTCATGCTTCATCAAACTACAAATCCCTGGGTTCCATAGCACTGTGTCCTGGCGGGTGAAGTGGCTCCAAACTGCATTCATCCTATAGTACGTACGGACAGTATAGTTTAGTGAAGTACCAGTATTCTATACTGTATGTAGATGATTCTGCTTTAGTTCCTAGTGCTTTACCAAACTACAAATCCCAGGATTCTATAGCACTGTGTTCTGGCGGGTGAAGTGGCTCCAAACTGCATTCATCCTATACTACGTACGGATAGTATAGTTTAGGGAAGTACCAGTATTCTATACTGTATGTAGATTATTCCACTTTAGTTCCTCGTGCTTCATCAAACTACAAATCCCCGGGATTCCATAGCACTGCGCTATGGCAGCTGAAGTGGCTCCAAGCTGCATTCATCCTATAGTACGTACGGAATGGACAGTATAGTTTAGTGAAGCACCAGCACTCTATACGGTATGTAGATGATTCCACTTTAGTTCCTGGTGCTTCACCAGACTACAAATCCCAGGATTCCATAGCACTGCACCATGCGCAGATGAAGTGGCTTTAAAGTGCATTCATCCGATAGGACGGGCAGTTTACAGATCTTTTGTTTTCTGTTCAGCAGAGAAAGCAAAAGATCTTGTAAAACGACAACTCTTATAATTCCATATCATTGAGCCACTGAAGTTAAAGGGGTTTCAAACTGCATTAATTCGACAGTGTAGAACCGGATGCTGCCCCTTAGGCTCTTTTCTTAGGCCTTCTTCTATCTCTCACCATCTTATCCTTCCTTCGTTCACGCTTTCCTTCCTCCTTCCTTTCCACCCTTTTGTCCTTCCTTCCTTCCTTCCTTCTTTCCTTCCTTCCTTCCCTCCCTTCCACCCTTTGGCCCTTCCTTTCATCCCTCTCTCCCTCTTTCTCCTTCCTTCCCTTTTGTCTTTCATCCTTTTCTTTCCTTTATCCTTCCCCTCCTTCTCTTTTCCTTCATCCTTCCCTGTCATGCTTTCTTCCTTCCCTTTTGTCTTTCCTTCCTTCCCTCTTTCCTCCCTCATTACCTCCCTCTTTCTCTTTCCATCCTTCCTTTCTACTCTTTCATTCTTCTTTCCCTCTCTCCCTCTTTCTCCTTCCTTCTGTCCTTCCCTTTTGTCTTTCCTTCTATCTTTCCTTTATCCCTCCCCTCCTTCCATCTTTCTCTCCCTTTCTTCCTTCTCTTTTTCCCTCTTCCCTTCCTTCCTTCCTTCCTTCCTTTCATTTTGTCTTTCCTTCCTTCCCTCTTTCCTCCCTTCTTTCCGCTCTCGCTCTTTCTCCTTCCTTCCCTTCCTTCCTTCCTTCCCTTTTGTCTTTCCTTCCTTCTCTCTTTTCTTTATCCTTCCCTTACTTCCTTTCCATCTTCTCTTCCTTTCTTCCGTCTCTTTTTCCTTCCTCCTTCCCTTTCATCCTTCCTTCCTTTCCTTTTTCTTCCCTTCCTTTCTTCTTTGCTCCCTTTCCCTCTCTCACTCTTTCTCCTTCCATCCTTCCTGTCCACCCTTTCGTCTTTCCTTCCTTCCCTCTCTCCCTCTTTCTCCTTCCTTCCTTCCCTTTTGTCTTTCCTTCCTTCTTTCTTTCCTTTATCCTTCCCTTCATTCCTTCCATCATTCTCTCCCTTTTCTTCCTTCTCTTTTTCCTTCCTCCTTCCCTTTCATCCTTCCCTCCCTTCCTTTTTCTTCCCTTTCTTCCCTCTTTACTCCCTCTCTCGCTCTTTCTCCTTCCATCCTTCCTGTCCACCCTTTCGTCTTTCCTTCCTTCCCTCTCCTCCTCTTCCTTCCTTCCTTCCTTCTTCCCTTTCCTTTTGTCTTTCCTCCTTCCTGTCTTTCCTTTATCTTTCCCTTCCTTCATCCATCCTTCTATCCCTTTCCGCCTTCTCTTTTTCCTTCCTTCCTTCCCTTTGTCTTTTCTTCCTTCCCTCTTTCCTCCCTCTTTCCCTCCCCTCTTTCTCCTTCCATCCTTCCCTTCTCTTCCTTTCGTCCTTCCTTCCTTTTCTCTTTCCTTCCTCCTTCCCTTCCTTCCTTCCTTTCTTCCTTCCTTCCTTCCTTCCTTCCTTCCTTCCTTCCTTCCTTCCATCCTCCTAGCAGGGAGTGCTAGCATGCGGCCCCCAAGTCAGAAAGTTTGCTCAGACCTGCTATAGATGAAGATATATAGATATATTCATCAGCTCCTAAAATACCTAAATAAATTAATCAGCTTAAAACCAATTAAGTTCAAACTCCTACATTCTTTTAAGATTGATAATGCAGGGTCTGTGTGTCAAGTTTGGTCCAGAACTATCATCAAGCTATGGAGGAACCTTTGAGGTACAAACAGACACCCATACATACATACTTTGGCTTACACACATATCCATATATATACAGTAATCCCTGGCTATTTTGCAGTTTGCTTTTCACAGACTTGCTGTTTCGCGTTTTTTCAATAAATATTAATGTAAAATATTTATTGCAGTATTTTCGCTATTTTGTGGGTTTTTGCGGTACTCGGTAAAACAACCATGTCGTGAGCAGCTACCCCACTTTGCTCTTCCGTTTCACGTTAGCATCAGATTGTTGCGTGTGCGTACTAGGACTAAGGCCAAGCAACTTTACGATCTCATGGCAGAGAAAAGATGGTGGTGAACAAGAAGTGGATGACGCCGAGAATGATCAAGGGTTATGTAATGTATAAGTGTGTGGGGAGGGTTTATAAAGACTTAAAATAGTGTATAACTACTAAAATAATGTATAAATATTAAAATAAATATAACGTCCCTACTTCGCAGATTTTCACTTTTCGCGGATGATCCTGGAACGTATATACACAACTCCTGGAACGATTCCATCAGCGTTGCCTCCAAAAAATCCCACAAATCTCCTGGGAAGACACGCAGACAACTGTCAGCATGCTGGAAGAAGCAAAGACCACCAGCATTGAAGCGATGGTCCTCCTCTATCAACTCCGCTGGACTGGCCATGTTGTGCAAATGCCCGACCACCGTCTCCCAAAGCAGTTGCTCTACTCTGAACTCAAGAACGGAAAGCGAAATGTTGGTGGGCAGGAAAAGAGATTGAAAGATGGGCCCAAAGCCAACCTCTAAAAACTGTGGCATTGACACCAAAAGCTGGGAAGCCCTGGCCCTTGAGCGCTCCAGCTGGAAGCCAGCTGTGACCAGCAGTGCTGTAGAATTTGAAGAGGCATGAATGGAGGGTGAAAGAGAGAAACATGCCAAGAGGAAGGCCTGACAGGGACCGACACTGAGAACTGGGAAGCCCTGGCCCTTGAGCGCTCCAGCTGGAGGTCAGCTGTGACCAGCAGTGCTGTAGAATGTGAAGAGGCATGAATGGAGGGCGAAAGAGAGAAACGTGCCAAGAGGAAGGCCTGACAGGGACTGACACCGAAAACTGGGAAGCCCTGGCCCTTGAGTGCTCCAGCTGGAGGCCAGCTGTGACCAGCAGTGCTGTAGAATTTGAAGAGGCACGAATGGAGGGTGAAAGAGAGAAACGTGCCAAGAGGAAGGCCTGACAGGGACTGACACCGAAAACTGGGAAGCCCTGGCCCTTGAGTGCTCCAGCTGGAGGTCAGCTGTGACCAGCAGTGCTGCAGAATGTGAAGAGGCATGAATGGAGGGCGAAAGAGAGAAACGTGCCAAGAGGAAGGCTTGACAGGGACCGACACTGAGAAGTGGGAAGCCCTGGCCCTTGAGCGCTCCAGCTGGAGGTCAGCTGTGACTAGCAGTGCTGCAGAATGTGAAGCGGCACGAATGGAGGGCAAAAGAGAGAAACGTGCCAAGAGGAAGGCCTGACAGGGACCGACACTGAGAAGTGGGAAGCCCTGGCTCTTGAGCGCTCCAGCTGGAGGTCAGCTGTGACTAGCAGTGCTGCAGAATTTGAAAAGGCATGAATGGAGGGTGAAAGAGAGAAACGTGCCAAGAGGAAAGCCTGACAGGGACCGACACTGAGAAGTGGGAAGCCCTGGCCCTTGAGCGCTCCAGCTGGAGGTCAGCTGTGACTAGCAGTGCTGCAGAATTTGAAAAGGCATGAATGGAGGGTGAAAGAGAGAAACGTGCCAAGAGGAAGGCTTATCAAGACCACCTGGAAACCGATGCCCTCACTGTGGGAGAACATGCAGGTCAAGAATAGGGCTCCACCGTCACCTATGGACCCGATCTTGGAAGACAATCCTACTCGGACAACGAGGGATCACCTAAGTAAGTAAGTAAGTAATATATGGATGTGTATTGCGCTTGAAAATGAGATGTCCAGACCTCTAAGGCATGGCGATGTCTCTTTAAGGTAATCTCCGCACATCTGCGCATTCTGTCGCTCGGCAGATTGATGCTAATGGAAATGCGCAGATATGTTATGTAATAGAAAGGCCGTGGCAAGACAGTGATGGATGAGTTGTGTGTAAGCAGGGCATTAACATAACTTACATTATTGCTTTCCCCGTAATCTTGGGCCGGGACAAGGAGGACCACACAGCAAGCGGGATTAGCGGGGAGGGTGGCGGAGGGGGGCTCTGGAAATATCATGCGGGGCGCATGATCTGGAAGCAGCGCATGCAATCTGTTCCTCGCCGCAAAGAAGCATGGCTTTTCGGCACAATGCCATCCAGTGGTGCAATCTGGGCCCGATACTGAAAACTCTGGATCGTTTACAATTCATAGAATCATAGAATCATAGAATCAAAGAGTTGGAAGAGACCTCATGGGCCATCCAGTCCAACCCCATTCTGCCAAGAAGCAGGAATATTGCATTCAAATCACCCCTGACAGATGGCCATCCAGTCTCTGCTTAAAAGCTTCCAAAGAAGGAGCCTCCACCACACTCCGGGGCAGAGAGTTCCACTGCTGAACGGCTCTCACAGTCAGGAAGTTCTTCCTCACGTTCAGATGGAATCTCCTCTCTTGTAGTTTGAAGCCATTGTTCCATTGCGTCCTAGTCTCCAAGGAAGCAGAAAACAAGCTTGCTCCCTCCTCCCTGTGGCTTCCTCTCACATATTTATACATGGCTATCATATTTCAGCCTTCTCTTCTTCAGGCTAAACATGCCCAGCTCCTTAAGCCGCTCCTCATAGGGCTTGTTCTCCAGACCCTTGATCATTTTAGTCGCCCTCCTCTGGACACATTCCAGCTTGTCAATATCTCTCTTGAATTATGGTGCCCAGAATTGGACACAATATTCCAGATGTGGTCTAACCAAAGCAGAATAGAGCATGGGGAGCATTACTTCCTTAGATCTAGAATTCCTTTCGTTTAATCCCAGTTTGTCAGACTTCAATTGGGAATATGAGAAATTATTTATTTGTTTATTTATTTATCGTGTCACCCGCAACCAGAACATTGTATTACATTTCTAACACAACAAAACAAACAAACAGATTTTAAACAACCACAAATTTTGCAAACTTGGTAGCTGATGAAATGTCCTTTGACCAGTCTCTGGCCACTTGGAGTGCCTCTGGTGTTGTCCTCCATTGTGCATGTGGCAGGGCTCAGGTTGCATTGCAGCAGGTGGTCAGTGGTTTGCTCTTCTCCGCACTCGCATATCGAGGATTCCACTTTGTGGCCCCATTTCTTGAGGTTGGCTCTGCATCTCGTGGTGCCAGAGCGCAGTCTGTTCAGCGCCTTCCAAGTCGCCCAGTCTTCGGTGTGCCCAGGGGGGAGTCTCTCCTTTGGTATCAGGTTCTGGGTTTGGGCCTACCACTTTTGGACTCTCGCTTGCTGAGGTGTTCCAGCGAGTGTCTCTGTAGATCTAAGAAAACTATTTCTTGATTTAAGTCGTTGACGTGCTGGCTGATACCCAAACAGGGGATGAGTTGGAGATGTCTCTGCCTTGGTCCTTTCACTATTGGCTGCTCCTTCCCGGCGGATGTCAGGTGGTGCAATATCGGCTAGACAGTGTAATTTCTCCAGTGTTGTAGGGCGCAGACACCCTGTGATAATGCGGCATGTCTCATTCAGAGCCACATCCACTGTTTTAGTGTGGTGAGATGTGTTCCACACTGGGCATGCATACTCAGCAGCAGAGTAGCATAGCACAAAGGCAGATGTCTTCACTGTATCTGGTTGTGATCCCCAGGTTGTGCCAGTCAGCTTTCGTATGATGTTGTTTCTAGCGCCCACTTTTTGCTTGATGTTCAGGCAGTGCTTCTTGTAGGTCAGAGCACGGTCCAGAGTGACTCCCAGGTATTTGGGTGTGCTGCAATGCTCCAGTGGGATGCCTTCCCAGGTAATAATCCTCAGAGCTCGGGATGCTTCTCTGTTCTTAAGGTGAAAGGCACATGTCTGTGTTTTAGATGGGTTGGGGATCAGTTGGTTTTCCCTGCAATAGGCAGTGAGAGCACCAAGAGCTTCGGAGAGCTTCTGTTCAACCATCTCAAAGCTCCCTGCTTGAGCGGTGATGGCACGATCATCAGCATAGATGAAACTCTCTGTCCCTTCTGGCAGTGGCTGGTCATTTGTGTAGATGTCGAACATGGATGGAGCGAGCGCGCTCCCCTGAGGCAGAAATGAGATCGTGAGAAGCCATGGCACAAAAGGAAAAGGACTGAGGATGGAAGAAGAAAGCTCAGTCACGTTGGGTTCATCCACAGAAACTATACAATGAACACAGCTTGACACTGCTTTCACTGCCATCGCTCGGTGCTATAGAATCATGGGAGTTGTAGTATCACAAGGCCTCTAGCTCAGTGTTTCTCAACTTGGGGGTTGGGGCCCCTGGGGGGGTTTCAAGGGGGGTGTCAGAGGGGTCACCAAAGACGATCAGAAAACACAGTATTTTCTGTTGGTCATGGGAGTTCTGTGTGCCAAGTTTGGTCCAATTCCATCGTCAGTGGAGTTCAGAAAGATCTTTGATTGTAGGTGAACTATAAATCCCAGCAACTACAACACCCAAATGTCAAGGACTGTTTTCCCCCAAACGCCACCAGTGATCACATTTGGGCATTTTAATTATTCATGCCAAGTTTGGTCCAGATCCACCATTGTTTGAGTCCATGGTGCTCTCGGGATGTAGGTGAACTACAACTCCAAAACGCAAGGTCAATGCCCACCAAATCCTTCCAGTATTTTATGTTGGTCGTGGGTGTTCTGTGTGCCAAGTTTGGTCCAATTCTATCTTTGGTGGGGTTCAAAATGCTCTTTGATTGTAGGGGAACTATACATCCCAGCAACTACAACTCCCAAATGTCAAGGTCTATTTTCCCCATACTCCACCAGTGATCACATTTGGGCATTTTAATTATTCATGCCAAGTTTGGTCCAGATCCATCATTGTTTGAGTCCACGGTGCTCTCTGGATGTAAGTGAACTACAACTCCAAAACGCAAGGTCAATGCCCACCAAATCCTTCCAGTATTTTCTGTTGGTCGTGGGTGTTCTGTGTGCCAAGTTTGGTCCAATTTCATCGTCAGTGAAGTTCAGAAAGATCTTTGATTGTAGGTGTACTATAAATCCCAGCAACTAGCCAACACCTGTAGGGAAATCTGTCAGGGGTGATTTGAATGCAATATTCCCGCTTCTTGGCAGAATGGGGTTGGACTGGATGGCCCATGAGGTCTTTTCCAACTCTTTGATTCTATGGTTCTATAACTACAACTCCCAAATGTCAAGATCAATTTTCCCCAAACTCCATCAGTGTTCACATTTGGGCATATTGAGTATTCCTACCAAGTTTGGTCCAGATCCATCACTGTTTGAGTCCACAGTGCTCTCTGGATATAGGTGAACTACAACTCCAAAACGTACGGTTAATGCCCACCAAATCCTTCCAGTATTTTCTGTTGGTCGTGGGAGTTCGGTGTGCCAAGTTTGGTTCAATTTCATCGTCAGTGGAGCTCAGAAAGATCTTTGATTGTAGGTGAACTATAAATCCCAGCAACTACAACACCCAAATGTCAAGGTCTATTTTCCCCAAACTCCATCAGTGTTCACATTTGGGCATTTTAATTATTCATGCCAAGTTTGGTCCAGATCCATCATTGTTTGAGTCCACAGTGCTCTCTGGATGTAGGTGAACTACAACTCCAAAACGCAAGGTCAATGCCCACCAAATCCTTCCAGTATTTTCTGTTGGTCAGGGAGTTCGGTGTGCCAAGTTTGGTTCAATTCCATCGTCAGTGGAGTTCAGAAAGATCTTTGATTGTAGGTGAACTATAAATTCCAGCAATTACAACTCCCAAATGTCAAGGGCACATGAGTATTCCTGCCGAGTTTGGTCCAGATCCATCATTGTTTGAGTCCATGGTGCTCTCTAGATGTAAGTGAACTACAACTCCAAAACGCATGGTCAATACCCACCAAATCCTTCCAGTACTTTCTGTTGGTCATGGGAGTTCTGTGTGCCAAGTTTGGTTCAATTTCATCGTCAGTGGAGTTCAGAAAGATCTTTGATTGTAGATGAACTATAAATCCCAGCAACTACAACTCCCAAATGACAAGGTCTATTTTCCCCAAACTCCACCAGTCTTCACATTTGGGCATATTGAGTATTCCTCCCAAGTTTCCTGAATATGAGGAAGAACTTCCTGACTGCGAGACCTGTTCAGAAGTGGAACTCTCTGCCTCAGAGTGTGGTGGAGGCTCCTTCTTTGGAGGCTTTTA